>NW_009197495.1:940-39126 GCF_000690835.1 Fulmarus glacialis | reverse complement strand
AAAATTAACTCTCTCCCAGCCAAACCCAGGCAGTGCTGCACTGCCTGGTGTCGGTGTGCTCCTACTGCCTAATCCCTGGCTGTGGTTCCATAGAAGAAATGGTTTTAACTTATGCTTTGGTGGTCTCACAGCACTCTTACCACCCCCAGGACCAGGTCAGGCTGTCTGCTCTGAAGGAGCTCTGCGCTGCACAGGGGAGTATGAGGAACACCAGCCATGCGAGGGGTCACTGCACATGTGGTTGCAGATCAGAGCCCAAAGAAAAGCACGGGACAGTAAATCAGAAAGATTCCAATAAAACGTATTTAACTTGGAGGTTGCAGCCGTATAAGAAAATTCTATCATATAGCAGGAGATGAATTTCTAGAGATATCTGAGGTTGCCAGAACAAAAGGAGATGGTTGCTCAGTTTTGAGGAATAAATCAGTGGGCCCTCATGTTTGTTGTTTTTTGTTTGATTTCCCCCCTCCCTTCACATCCCTTCTCTGGCTTATGTGAACAGAAAAGAGTAATTTCTGATGTAGTGGGACTGGGGGAGCACATAGACCAAGAAATTGCGTATTCTTCATGTTCTTCAGGCAGCAGAATGTGCATAAGCCTCCTGTCACCAACCGATCTTTTAGACCCAGCCACAGACATAATTTTTGCCGAACTGACATGTACAGTTTGTTGTAGCCTTTATTTGGGAATTAAATTAGGTAAGGTTTACTTTTCTACAGAGACATGAAGCAAAACATGTGAGTTTTCTCATTGCCAGAGAAAAGAAGCTGCTGCTTGTAGTGGATCTTCTGATAACTGCAGTTTGACAGATCTGTTACTGACGGCAGTATCTGAGGAGGGGAGAGGAAGGACGCTTCTTCAGTGGTGGCAGTACCAAGTGCAACTGTTTTGTATTCTATTAAGTAAGGATTTAATCTCTGACAGAGAAAAGCATCCTGTTAGTTTGATTTGTTTTGATTGGCAGTGAATTCCAATCTTGTAAAAATTTAGATTAATGGATTCTTTTATCTCTACTTTACTTGTGGAGAAAAAGAGTGTTGAGGATTTCTTCTAGAGATAGGCTGACTTGCCCAAAAGTAAAGGGAGTAATTTACAGACAGGGCCAACTGAGGATTTCACTCTTTACATTGCAGTGCATTTGCTTCGACTTAAATATATCTTTTAAAATATTACATCAGCTTATGTTACATTGACAGTGACAACTTCCTAAGGCAATAGAATATGTAATGTTTTAAGTCAAGTTCTGAAACCAGGGCACAGTGAGCATAACCATAAGCGTTGGGTTTTCCATAGTTATTTTTGTTGGCAGATTTCTCACTTTCCTGAAGAAACTAGCTCCTGCAGTACAGGGTCAGACCCCAGCCCTACATCTTCCTGTGGGCGCTTCCGTGGGCTCAGTCCTGACGTGGCTAGAAAGAGCCTTACTGGAGGTGTTGCCTGTTTAAATGAGTGAAGGCTGTAGACATTGATTTTAATCAAGACTTCAATATTACTCAAAATGTTCTAAAAGGTTCCTTGTTATATTTTTAAATATCATGTTGAATGTTCCTAGAGATTAAAATTATATCAGGGTGGAAATCCAGGATAAAACTACTTGTATGTAAATGCTTTTCAAAATGCAGGATAAGTGGAAATTGGGGCATCTCTCGATGTAATGGCTGGATGCAAATAAATCTGTCAAAATAAATACTAGCTGTATTACGAGCTGTATTAGCTACTGGATGCTTAATGAATTGATAGCAGAAGAACGAACTATCTTATATTACCTTACTTTTTCCCTTAGTACTCAGTATGTTTCGCTTTCGCTGGCTCAGGTACAGTAATTGTTGAAAAACACCTTTGATAATACTGTATAAATTAAAGTGTGGAAGTTCATACATTCCTTCTTTTTAAGTCTCATTACTCTGTTGTTTGCTTTCCAGTGGCTGTTGAGGAATTGATATTTTATCAATTTTTGAGAACTTATACTTTTACAAATCAAAGTAAAATAAGCTCTATGTTTGGCATATGCCGTGAGACGTGTCCTTTGGCAATATGACTAAATATGACTCCTTTGGCATGACTGTCTAAATAGGTTAGACTAGTTGAGAGTAGGATAGTTTGGTGGATGGATATCCTTATGGTTCCTTTGATGAGGCCTTCTATGCATCAAATGCTGAACGTCTTTATAACGTGTGCTATTGGAGCTGTGCAAGAGAGTGGTGACAGAAAGCCAATGTGCTTTAGATACAGTCACCATAAAGTTGTTTTGAGAAGGGGGAAACATTTTGGACCATATTTTGGTTTTTTTTATCCATGTGTGTAATTGAAGAGACCAGAGAGGTGGCTGGCATTCCCCTCAGTCAATGTCTCTATACCGTAGGTTTTTTGTAGCACTCATGTAGGGTAACAACAGAGAGATCTGAGACAAAGTTGTCCCTTTGGTTTTCCGTTTCGCACGTTATGTCCTTGTTTGATTGTCATGCTGAGTAAACCACTGGTTGAGTTTTGCCTGACTTGTGCTAAAATCACCAGGTTTTGCCTAGCTTCAGTCCGAGACTGCAAAGCAGATCAGGCTCAATGAAAACTTGATTCTGTCTGCTTGAGAAGTTCATGAATTTTTGTCAGAACTAATCTGTCATTTTTGCGTAATGTTACAAAAATCCCGACTGCTCATAATACTTGTGTATCACTTTTACTTCTGGTTAAGTTTATGTAAAAGAGCTTGTGATATTCTCTAAAATTTTCACAGTGTTCTCAGTGGATAATTTTGAACACATGAGCTTTTCAGTTTTCATGTAGTAATGTAATTAGGATGTCATGTGGATGTTTTAGTGCACTTGTATTTCCGTGTGTGCTCCTGATATAGGATGATTTTAGTTGTTAAACATTTCTTTGATAAACATTTTGTGCATAATGAAATGCTGCTGATCCTTATGGTTCAGTATTGGTCCCTTCAGTATAAGGGAAAAAATAAGAGTTAAGATAATTGAGGGAAATTTTTTCTTGATTATAGATTCCTCCTTAGAAGATTTTGTTTGCTCAGGAGCTGTACACAAATGCTGTGGACCTTAAAGTTGCTCTTGACTATCTCCCCTACCTTCTTGCCAAACCACTGTATGAACATAAAAAATGGTTTATGCTTCCTTGTCTGAAAGCTCTTCTATAGGTACCACAGGTTGTTGAGGCCCACCACACTGTACCACAAAGTAAAAAATGAAATTCCCGTTCCTTTCTTTGCCATTTTTTTTTAATATTGATTAACCATATAACTTAAATTCAAAGTGCAGAAAATACGTTGTTTGTTGTTATCATATGCACATAGGATGTAAATGATAGGAGATTGGAAATGATACAAAATATTTTCTTTTATATGATATGTCTTACCTGTTTGGTGCTAGATAGGCAGTTACAAAATATTGTTATTCCCACTTCTAACTTTTACTGAAGTTTTTAAGATTAAAAAAAAAGCTTAAAAAATTAGGAAAAGATACAGAAGAGAAAAACGGGAATTAAATAAAATGTAAAATGTAAAAAACTACACGAGCATCAAATAGTGTCAGAAAAAGGAACAGTTAAGAATTCATGGGTTTGTGTATAAAATTAGATTCTGGGTCAGTGTGAGTCAAGAGAATTTAGTCTCAATAAAATCATAGATGCAACCGAAATGACAAGACTTGGAGTAAATGGTTTGTAACCCACGTTATCACATTTTGTTGCCTAGGTGTAAAGGCCAGAAAGGCCTGTATTGTGTAACAAGAGAGAGGGAACAAAAGCTAGCCTTTTCGGTGTAGAACACCTCCACGAAAGTACTGTCTGCAAAATAACGAGGAAAGTTAATTTCTATGAGAGAAGGTCATTCTGATGATCTCCAGCTTTGCTTTACCAGCAGAGTTTTTCTTCATGCAATGAAGTCATGTCTGTAAACTAAAATGAATGGAGTAATATGCAGAAAGTGATATCCTTTTACAAAAGACTTGAATGACTTCCAGATGTCACTGCCAATACAAGTCACAATCAAAATGACCCTATAGTTAACGGTAGTAAATTTTCACAGAAAGGTGCCCTGAAGCAAATGGGTATTTCAGCCAATAAGTCTGATGTTTTGATCTTTCTGTATCAAGTATTTTTGGCACATGCATTCATCTGTAAGGAACTGCACTCCTTTACTGGAAATACTAGAAGATTTTAAGAAGCAGGAAAAGCAGCGAGGTGTGGTATGGATAAGCCAAGCTGGCAATGGCTTGGAAAGCATGGGGAAAACGAGGATGAGACCTAGGGTATAGGATCTGGATCAGGAGCTTGCTGGGTTAACTTCATCTGTGCTGGATTCAGGTGCAACACTACATGTACTTTTATGCTAAGAAGGATTTCTTTTTTCTGGATAGGCTTCAGCAGAAAGACACATGAGTTCCAAATTCAGAATTAATATGATTTATTGCTGTAGGGAAGCAGTGTGCTGCAGCACTTGTAGGTAAGATGGATGAGGCAGGGTGTGCATCTTCTCTAACACAGGTATTGCTGCTTTGTATGGCTGCACTTGTCCCTTCCATGAAAAGGTTGTCAGGAGCACAGAGCCACTGCCTCTGTTGAGGGAGGAGTTGTAAAAAGTAAGAGCAAAGTCACGTGGGCTAAACTTACCTCCATGCTGACACAGATTTTTGAAAACTGGCTTGGGCTTATCCACACTTAGTGAGAGAGCACTGGGAAGGTCAAACTCCGTTGTGGAAGTCCGGTGGGCTGTAGGCTGGGCTCCCAGCATTGCTGTTTTGTTCTGTGTCGTTTCATTAAGGATCACTGCACCTGCTACTAATTGTGATGTAGGTTATTAATAATGAAAGAGTTTTCAAAATCTAATTTATTTCTCGTGTTTCTGTCTGTTCAAGCAATGGCAATAGATTAATCTGGTTGCTGAATCGATTTGTGAACTGTTTCTTTTCATTTATTAGCTGTTTTAAAAAATCTTCTTTTCTGTTTAAATGTTTCTTCATTGTGTATTGATCCATGTGTGGTTAAAAATGACAAATCTGAGTTGTTCATAGGCAGATTCCAGTTGACTTTACCTTCAGGGTCTCGCTTCTTTTTATTTACAAATGTGTAAGTGTTGTGCAGATGTAGAAGACGACACAGTTTGTGCCCTCAAGAAACAGTAGAAATAAAACCATGCAAGCACTTGAGTTTCTGAGACCTGAAGTACAAGAAAAATAAAGTCGGTGATTGGTACCATAGCTTGCTACTTCCACATGTGTTTGATTGTTGGATTAAAGATAAAAATGTGTAGTTTTGTGTGGTACTTGTGAACACGGATTTTTAGGAGTGATGAGGATTACTCGAGTGGTTCTCCAGCGTGCCGCAGGGTCCGCACTCAAGACCTGGCAGGGCAGCGTTCTTTGTTTAAAACAACTTCAAAATCCCACTCAGACAGGGTGGTTTTATGCGTACTACTGTTACTAGTAACAGCTAAGAATAATTGAATGTCAGTAAAGGAAGATGCTTTTCTCTATATATATATTCCCCCCGCCCCGGTTTTGTTTACTTTCTGCATTTGACAGCAGTTTGTGTCTTCTCAGTTGCGATGTTTTCCCTGTATCGTCAGCCTGCTTCCCTGTTGTTTAGGTGGGTATTTCACACCGCATCAAGAGAAGAAATGTTTAAAAATGGGGAAATGCAATTTTTATTCCACAAAAAAAACCCACCCACAAGTGGGGGAGAAGTGAAGTCCGGGGCAAGTGTGGTAACTGTTGCTGCATTTAATTTATTAAAAATGCATTTAATTAATTAAAAAGAAGCGAAACAAACTGTGAGTTGACAGTGTCAGTTCTGTATGTCAGTTCTGTAAGCCTGTGAAAATAACTTTACCTGGTAATGCTATAGGGTAACTGCTAACGACTAAATAATGTTTCAATCTCTTTTAGGATCAGAGTCACTCACAGATTTCCCAGTATCGCCAGGATCACTCTCTGATTATGAGATCTATTGTCCATATGACTGATGCTGCTCATTCGGGAATTATGCCTCCTTCTCAGCTAACCACCATTAACCAGTCTCAGCTAAGTGCGCAGCTGGGGCTAAATTTAGGAGGCACTAATTTGCCACACACTTCTCCCTCCCCTCCTGCAAGTAAATCAGCCACTCCTTCCCCATCCAGCTCTATAAATGAAGAAGATGCAGATGAATCAAACAGAGTAAGTTATTCCATGCGCTGTAGCGAGTAAGCTTCACATGTCTGTATGCTGTATTTTCATGAATGTGGCAGTATCATCTCAGCTGCAATGTGGTCATATAAAATACAAATGTTACAGTACAGTGGAATATGATTCATTTGCTGTTTAACTTCTTTACTTAAGAAGTTTCCATAATACTTCCATAATAATAAACGTAAGAATACACACACACAAACACACACACACACACACACACACACACATATATATATTTGGTCCAATACATTCATTCAGATTTTATAGATCTGGTGAATCTCTTTACTCATCAACTTTGGACAGTTTTGTCATTTCGGTATTCTCTGGAGTCATATAAAACATAGATGCATTTAGATAGAAATAAAATAAGCTTTCTTCTAACTGAAAGTTTAGTTAATTTACATTTGGCTTTAAATAAATCTGTTATAAAAGGAAAATTTTATCAACAAAATAAAGCACAAATGTTATTATAGCAGTATATTTAAAGGGCCTAATTTAGACTGTTCCATGAAAGGTTTTCTCATTAAGTTAATGGAAATTGTGCATATGGAAAGAGCATTGTACAGGATCCTCGAAATAGCAAAGTAAAATGACTATCATAGAGGTATATTTAGAGCCACTTTATCCCCTTGCTGCAATAATCTGTGCATAGCTCAACAAAAGAGGGTACAGGACACGAGGAGCACGCGGGGGCCAGCGTTACCTGCAGCGCTGGGTGTGCTGCTCTGGGGGTTCCCCGTCCCAGGGGCAAGGGGGGGACGCGGGCGCAGGGCCGGCGCCTGGCAATAGCACCGAGCCTGACCCTGCGCGAGGGGCGGCGGACGCAGTGGGTGTTGGCTGCAGGTGGATAGAAACTGCAGAGTTGCTACTGCTTTTTGCCCGGAGGGTGGGCTTTTTAACCCCTGACCCATGTCGAAGTTGACAGTCTGAGGCCGGGAGTCAGGAAATGCCTCCAAGCTCTTGTCTTTTGAGTCTCTAATGGAAAAACATAGATTGCCTATTCAAAATATATTATAGATTAAATCTTAATTTTTTTTAATACAAATTAGCATCGGGGTGTGCTTTTTCAGGTCAAGCTCATGGGATTTGACTCTCTGAGCCATGCTTACAAGGAGTAGTAACTATTCATGCATTTAGTTACAGTAGATCTGATGAGATTAAGCTGAGACTAAGTACTATTTGGTAGGAGAAAGGCTTGCACAACAGGGCTCTCCAAAACGTTGCCTACATAGTAGCTTTACCCATATATTATTAAGCCAGACTGTCAATAGTTTTTTGGAATTAATCTGACTTATTTCATGCTTATATTGACTGTTGTTATTACTGTTTCTTAGGCTACTGGAGAAAAAAGAGCTGCCCCGGATTCTGGCAAGAAGCCCAAGACTCCAAAGAAGAAGAAAAAGAAAGATCCCAATGAGCCACAGAAGCCCGTGTCAGCATATGCCCTTTTCTTCAGGGATACGCAAGCTGCAATTAAAGGGCAGAACCCGAATGCTACATTTGGAGAGGTTTCAAAAATAGTGGCATCTATGTGGGACAGTTTAGGAGAAGAACAAAAACAGGTAAAAAACTGATGCAGGGCTGTCTTGCAAGAAGTAAAACAGTAATCCATGTAAAAAAATCCTCCTACCTCTGCTCTGAGTGGACCACACTACTTGCTGATGTAGACCTCTTACTCTTTAGAGCTACACTGATTTTTGAACTTGCTGAACACCTGGCATCTAAAAAGAGCCAGTAGGTAGTATTAAATGGCTGTATTTGTCTTTAAAGTTTAAAGGGCAGTTTGTAAAAAAGCTTAGGTGATATTGTCCTAGAGTCCTGTTAAGACCACCTTTTGATGATTCCTATTTCAAAGCTCTTGTTCCCTGTTAATCAGAATTTAGAAGAGAAAAGGGGAAGGTACAGCACATTTACCGTTTTCCTTTGATCTGCCTTATGAATTTGTTACAAAGCATGTTGATTTCCAACCTTTGAAGCCAATCCTCTGTGCCTCATTACAATGTCGTGTGTGAAATGTTACCTCCAACTCAAACTTGGTACAGAATGATGAGTTTTGTTCTTCCTTGAGGGTTATTCTTCTTTCTATACACATGTAACTCCTACACACAGATTGAAGGGAAAAAAAAAAAAAAATCCTTTGAGGCTGTTTCCCTGTTGATACTCCGTGCAGCTCCAAGTGAGTTAGTGGAAGCTGCGATGGAAGAATAGATTCCCGAATAGGACACATCTTCTGGCAAGATATGAATGATACTTGTTTGTGAAATACATTTGGAAACTTTTAGTCTGATCTAACAGATAATGATGAGCGCGATTTAAAGGTGAACTTTAAATTTACTTATGATTAAAAATACAGATTAATTCATTTTTGCCTAACTTGTTTAACTCAATGGGATTCTCTCATACTGGCTTTGGGGAAAGTGAATTGTCCAAGCTCTAGGAACTACCTTTTCTAAAGGTACAAACGTATGTGCAGTTTGAATATTTGTTAAAAAAAAAAATTGGATAGTCATTTTTTGCTATTTTATATTACTGCAGATACTTTTTAGCATCTGAAATACTCAGTGTTCTAATATCCCTGTTATTTAGAGTCATTAAAATATCATTTCCTGGGGAGGTAAAGTGTGCATAGGTAGTCTTGTCAAACAGTTGGCTGCTCTAGCAGCATTTTTTATTCACGATAAATCAGCATAAATTGTGGTGCAAGTCCAGTGAGTAGACCTGGAAGTCTGTAACCACCTGCAATAATATTTAGATCTTTCAGGGAAGAAAAGGCACATCTAACAGTAGAGTGTTTTCAGTTTTTTGGTCTGTGTTTTTTGGTTTTTTGCAAGTGATTTTGAGAGCATTCTGGCAAAAATGTCTTAATAATTGAAGTTGGTGAAATTGTGGTCTCTTTTAATAGGTATATAAAAGAAAAACTGAAGCTGCCAAAAAAGAATACCTAAAGGCACTTGCTGCCTATAGAGCAAGCCTTGTTTCTAAGGTAAGCCTAATAATGCCTTCAGTGTAATGCAAGTTAGCTTTCGGCAATGGTGCTTAAATATGGGGGTGGGGGTGTGATGTTATGCAAAATAAAAGCAGAATCCTAGGATTTCTGTAATACAGCTTTACAAGATGTTCTGCTGCTGCTTGAACCCCGCTTAGTCTCTGCAAAAAAACCTTCATCTTTCTAATGGCACAGTAATGATTACTAAACAATAACTTTGTAAATGTACATCTTTCTTTACCTATGGAGGCAAAATAATGCACTTCACTACAAAAGTAAAATTCAGTCATGAAAAATATACTGACCTTTTGACATTAACATTTGCAAGCTATTCGCAGAGTTTTGTTTTTCCTCAAGCGCTACTTCTGGAAAGACAGACTTGTTTTGCATGGAGCTGGAGAGCAGTTATTGTATGACAAAGCTTAAGTACTTCTTGCAGGTGAGGGGAAAAAAATGCGTGGTGGCTCTGAGTTTGGAGAGTGCTTACAAATGGACTAGCTGGCAGTGAGCCACGTGGAGTATTTTAGCAGATCCCGAGTTAAAATAAAACTCGTGAAGAAAACAAAGCTCTGCTGTCTTATTTGAGAATTTACCTTTTTAACCGGCAGCACTACACTGGTTGTAGATCTGTTGCATCTGAATACCATAAATGGTAATATACTTATGGCCATCTAAAATATGGGTAAAAATTAATCCAGGTGGTTATTTCTCTAATAGTATTTCATAAAGATCAATTACAAAAAGATCTTTGATCACAAGAAAGCAACAGAAGAAAGTGACGATATCTAACTCCTGAGAATACTTATTTGGACGTACAACTGCAGAGCATTAGTAAATCACACAGAAAGTTGCTGTGTATTTTAATTAATGCTTAGAAATACAACAGCAGAAATTAGACACGTGCGTTCTTGAACGCTGGAAGATTTCTTCTTCCTTGTGTTGAGAAGCTGCGTTTTTCTGTTGCCTCTAGGACTTAGATAATATTCTTAAAGCCTTTAGTATCACAATGCTAAGTTCAGTGGCAGCTGGAATTGTAAATATCTTTGAGGGAATTTATTTTGTCAGTCCTAAGTTCCCTTTTTAAAAACATCAGAAATTATATTTCCTCCCAAATCCATGGGACCTGGGCTGCCAAGTAACTTGTGGGAAGACTGTGAGTGGAAGTTACGCTCTAAGTCCAGAATTCGTCTGCCTTAACTTAAGACGTGCTTGCTGTAGCTTTTTCATCTGAGGTTGTTGCTGAGACTAGGGATGGAATAGACACGTCTGCAGCATAATTTCACACATTCTAAAGTATATGTCTAGAATATGTCAGCTGGTTGTGCTGGCAGGGACTTTTTCTCTCCTTTATATAGGGGTTCTAGGCAACTATTCTACCTGTCGTGTACAATGCAGATGTGTAAAACTGAGAGACGAATCCTACCTTTGGTGCTTAGATATATCTAATTTCAATATGCACAATATATTTAAATATACCTAATAAAACTATGCCTTCAAAGGCACCAGAACGCCTCATTCATTGCAATAGGCCTCTCTGGACTGTAGTATTCCTGCAGGCGTTTCTCATCAGAAACCTGCAGGACACTGGGAGTAGGCAGGATTCCCTGAGCAGGGCACCCCGCCGATGCAGCTGTCCTGCTTCCGAGTATTCAGTTGGGAGCCTTGACAATGTTCCCTTAGACTTTTGTCTGTTGTAGGTACCTGGACTTGATGCCTTAGGTGTGAAGAACTGCAACAAGCAAATTAAAAAAGTTGTTTGAGAAGTTTCGTTGTTTGTATGCTACTCTTATGCCATGATAACTGGTGCGGGGGGACATGCTTCTGCGCAGATTTGTCTCCCAAAGAGCAGCGGTTTTTTGAAAACATATAAATATAGAAAGCGTGAGGCCCTTTTTAGCTTTTTCAGCCACACAATGTACGTGACATCTGTGACTTTCTGGTGTTGAACAAGGGCACAAGTTAGTTTTCCGTCCAAGTAAGAACTGGAGGTACCGCATACAGAGACAGATGAAGAGGTGATGTAATGGATCGATGGATCAGTGATCTTCTTCAGATTGCTGGTTGATCTTTTTCGATAGAAAACAAAAGGTGAAAAAGTCTCCCTGGGTAGCTGTGACTTTTATTTCTATGTAAACAGTAACACTGTTTTTTCTGTTAAAAATACAATGAATTTCTTTTCCAAACACAGGCTGCTGCAGAATCTGCTGAGGCCCAGACAATTCGTTCTGTTCAGCAAACGTTGGCATCCACAAATCTGTCTTCCTCCCTTATTCTGAATACTTCTCTTTCTCAACACGCGACAGTATCGGCATCTCCTCAGACTCTTCAACAGTCCCTTCCCAGAGCAATTGCTCCAAAACCTTTAACCATGAGACTGCCGATGAATCAGATTGTAGCTTCTGTTACCATTGCACCAAACATGCCAACAAACATTGCAGCTCCCTTGATAAGCTCTATGGGAACAAGTATGGTGGCAACGCCATCTTCATCTCAAGTAAGTCCCTCAATGCAAAGCCAGCAGCACCAGATACAGCAGCTCCAGCAGCACCAGATGCAGCAGATGCAACAGCAGCAACTACATCAGCATCAAATGCATCAGCAGATACAACAACAAATGCAACAGCAGCATTTTCAGCACCACATGCAACAACATTTGCAGCAGCAGCAGCTTCAGCAGCAAATCAATCAACAGCAAATGCAACAGCAACTGCAGCACATACAGCTTCAGCAAATGCAGCAGCAGCAAATGCAGCATATGCAACACCAGTCACAGCCTTCTCCTCAGCAGCATTCTCCGGTAGCCTCTCAGATCACTTCTCCCATCCCTGCCATTGGGAGCCCTCAGCCAGCACCTCAGCAGCACCAGGCACAAATACAATCTCAGACACAGACTCAAGTTTTATCACAGGTCAGTATTTTCTGAAGAGAAATGATCTTGCAACATGGCTTTGTGTTGATGGAGGGGGTGGGGGTAAACCATATTTGGCTGAAAACTGTAAATTGTTGATGGTAGTTATGCAGGGATGCATAACAGATCAAATGATCCTCTAAAGTGTCTATTAGATAGGCAATAAAGAACTACAATGTAGCTGTGTATCATCTTTTAGCTGACTATAAATCATTTTGTTTAAAAAAAAAAAAAGCTGTGCTCTTTTTCATGTGATGCCTTTTTAATTTATTTAAGCTTTACCTACAATATGTGAATCAAATGGCCTAATAAATACCTGGACCTTACGACTGCAAAATGGCCTTTCAGAGTTATATGATATGACCCTTCTTTCTCTAAAAGTGAATAATGCACTTCGAGGCAGTATGAACCCATGAAGCCCTTAAAGCACAGTTGTAACTACCTGTAAAATGGTGATTGGATTTCATACAATCATACTTGTATGACATGAGTTAGTTGATGGCATTTTTTGTCATGAAAAAATAGAGTAAATCACAGATTTTGCCAAAGCTCTTAATTTTTTTCTCTCCTAAATGTCTTCAGAAAAACAAATGCAAGTAACTGAACTTAAATGTTTGACCCAACCCTTCACTTCATTTCTCCAAATAAACCTACCATAGTTTGTAAGAAAATATATATTGACATCTACCCTCTTACGTTAATTCCAATTACAGAACAAATGTGAATATTATATTCTGTGTCGAAGTGATGAGTTTCAGATTTAATACACTGTATTTTTAAAAGGGAAATGCACTTAAATAAAACTGTTATTACAGAAAGCTAAGATGAAAAATGCAAGAGTTTTTAATACGCTGTAAAACCAGTAGAATATTTAAATGAAACTCCACAATCGAATAATCAATGTAAATATTTTCTTTAAAAGTTGTAAGTTTTCATATCATGTGTTGTAAAGTTTTCATAAATGAGGCTTTAATGTAAACACTGGTAACATGAATTATTAATTGCTACATTGCTTATTGTGTTTTTATGCTGTTTTATACTTTTTTATGAGTTATGATAGCAGCAATTAAGTTGTTTGTATTTTGCTTATCTAAAATAAATGCTTTTATCTTGCTATAGAATAAACACATTTCAGTAAAACCGATGGGCATAAGTCTTTGATACAAAACCCAGAAATGTTTCCTTATGAAAACACTTTCTTGGAAAATTTATTTAACTTTATATCTTATCAAACATACTGGGTAAATAGGTACCCATCGGAACCGAGCGAGCGATCAGCTCTTGTATCCACAAAGATGTGCTGCCGAGAGTCGCATACAACTTCCCCGGGGTTTCCACGCCTCACTCCGGAGAGGGAGAGCAGCGGTCGGGCTGCAAAGCCTGCGGTGCCCTGCCTTACAGTTATCCGCAGGAGCAGGACAGGGAACCTGTCTCTCGCCAGCGGTGTGCAGAGAGGCAAATAAGCACAAATTGTGGTTTTCTTTGTATCTTTGATGTAATCGCAGCTACTGCCATGGGCTCCCCGTCTCTGAGCCCCTGACCCTGATCCCGAGTTGTCTGACTTGCGTTTTATCATAAAAGTAGGACATGATAGAGGAGGGGTGGAGAGGGCAGGTATTTCACATGAAGGATTTGGAAACATCCACTCCCAATGTGTTGTCAGGATATTAGTGCTGTTTATATGTTTTTACTCTTGACAGAGAGGAGAAATCCTTTATTTTCCTCTTCCCCTTCTTTGCCTGCAATAGCTGTACTGCGAGTGCAGTCTGACCACTATCCCCAGTTGTCTTGCATGATTAATTACAGCATCTGTCCTGTCAGAAGCTATAATGAAGAGGTCTTGATAAAAATTGCAAATTACCACTGGCAACAATCTTAAACTGCTTATGATAAAATGAAAATTAAAACCAGCAAGTGTCAAACCTGAGCAGAATCCTAATCCTGTTTGAGGCGGTGTCCACGGCTACCGCGCGCAGGCCACAACCGAAAAATAATGGAATATAGATCCCCCAAAAGTTGCAGCCAGACTTGAGGGAAGAGGTACTGTACCGTCTGAGTTTATTAATAATGAATTCAGCTTTCTATATTTCATCGTCCTCAGGTACTCTGTTTATTATGTACAAATATTGAACAGCAAGAGATTCTAATTATAAATTTATAGATTTCTTGGAGCAGGAAAAATCATGTATAAATTGAAGGTTTTCATAATAGGTGTTAGTTGACAGCTACCCATGCTCATAATAGCCTTAGTATGATATCTAACAACGTCTGGGACGGCGGATGTTTATTCCAAGCGCGAGGAAGCCTGCCCGCATTAGGAATGGCCCGGCGGAGGCTGGTTGGGAGAGATTTTTGTGTGTGTCGGGTTTAAGCAATGTTAGATAACAAAGGGAACCATTTTATAGTCGTTTTGAAACCTTTAGACAAATGTCTTCAGAAATAATTGCTAAACTGCATGTGACAGTAATTGTGTATTAGTTCTGTAATTGTCATTTTGAAGACCCATGAAGTATCGTTGGAAAAATGTCACTAGTGATAAGAGTTAATTACAACTGAAGTCTGTTTTCAACTATTTGCAGCGAGAAGCAGGTGTTATTACACTCATTAAATGATTTCATAAATCCTGGCTTTTATCACATTTGATTAAGAGCTGCTGAACTACTGATGGTCAATTCCAGGAAAAATAGTTTTAATTGCTGCAGCTAAAAAAATTAATCATCAAGCAGGACTGTACATTTGAAATATCAAAATCTGAATCTTGAAAAACGGGAGCAGCCCCCTGCTTGCTACAAAATTATATTTTACATTGCCCACCACAGCATATTGCAGAACATCTTGTGTTTCAAACTGTGCAAGTTGGTGTTCGTATTCCCTGAGTCTAAGTGAATAACTTTGCTATCGTAGGTCATAAATAAAACCGTTAATTTAAATCGCTTAATACGCAGTTTATACTAAAAAAACGCAGTATCCATATGATTTCAGTGTCGTGCACGATTTAAAGAATGTTTTCCTTCATCTCATTTACAAGCACTTAACGGCTCCCTTCTTTTCCCGAGGTTTCAGGTGCTTTATCACCCCGGTTAACCACATTCTACTTTCACATTAACCCAGGTTGACACACGATGAAAGAACATAAGGAGGTTTAATTTTTAGCTGACACAGGGTCATTATTTTTTAACTTGGAGAACAAAGGCTTTAAATACCTCTATGCAACATAATCTCAATTTTATATTATCACCTGACCATTGTGGTTTGCAGGACAGATGGATTAAATATCTCAAGTTTAACCAGAAGTCTTGCGCTGACTCTTTTCAATGGGGACTGGCTATTTGAATGGCTCCTGTTCCATTTCTCACTTCATGGAGTGTTTTGCAGCACTGGACTTCATTCTAACCTTTCCCTCCCCCCTTTGTTTGGCTTTTGTTTTGCAACAGCTGTTATTATCGTTTTTGGTCAGCTGTGATTGCTAGAGGCAAAATAGGACCAGATGGTGTTTTGCTATGCATGAATGGCGAGTTAGAGGAGTTTAGATTGAATAGGCCAAGTTTGAATGGTGTCTATGCACCACCTGCCCTCTTCAGCAGCAGCGTACACATCACAGGAGCATGATCTGTCTCAGACCTACTAGAATTGGATGGGAATGGAGAGAGCCTCCTTGGATTTTCTCCATATTTATTGATCTTCCATGCACTAACAGCATAATGCAGTACACAGTCAATTTGAGTTAATTGGATATGACACAGCATGTACATGTAATCTATCACTGGAGTCTCCTGGTACACTTTAGGTTTTGCTGCCACAAGAACATGCAATATTAGCCTGCATTAATAGGCTAAGTGGGTGGAAGTAAAACAGGATCATTGCAGGGCTTGATTTAACAAAATACACTGGAGTTTTGAAATGACGCCCTTGAAACTGCCAGAGATGCAGTTAAATACGAACATTTTGGATTTGATAGACTGGACTGAGTATTTTGGCACGGAATAAAATATACCTCGCTCTCATACTTTTCTGAGAGGTTTGCCAGTGAAATTTAAACGAAGGGTTGACTAAAAGTAGGGAGTGGCGTCGGTAGTGATGCGCCGGTGCCGCTCAGAAAGGGGTGTGTGTTTATGTGGAGGAATCTACTTTGTAGCAGAAGGGATATTGTATTAAGCAAATTCTGATTACCAGCCCCTAAAACACAGAAGTTAAAATTAGGCATCCAAATTGGGTTTAGAGGAGCAAAGGGTTGCTTCGGTACCCTACAATTGGTCTTAGAGGTAGAATTTAAATGTTACAGAAATTTAAGATCTGTTGTATCCTCTGCTAAGGTTGACTGAAAGACATCGGCTATGCAAGAGTTGTGTCTGGGTGTTACGGAATAAAATACATATGTTACAAATAATGAATAGAAGATATAACAATAACATATAATACATAAATTGCTTGAATTGTTACAGCAATTGGATGTTTAAAAGCCTACCTACGTGTAACTGGGGGGTGCAATCGTGCTCTGCCTCAGTTGGCAGGAGCTGCTCCCTCGGTGTCTTTGTCTTGGTGTCAGGTAGCCAAGTGAGCTACTTTATTATGAAAATTGCATTCAACTGAAAAAATGCTAAATATTTTCAAGTGCCTGTGGGAAAAGCTAGGTTTGTATTAAAGGATTTGGTTCTTGAAGTCACCAAGAAGTTAATGCTTCTCAGGTGCATCCGAGGGAGAGAATTTTCGATTATAATACTAAAATCTTTCAGAGGAGAATGTATTGCTCTGAATGAGCTGTTCTGACACTTCCGTAGGCTATGCTGGAGAGTTACAATGTACACTGTTTACCTCAGTTAAAAAGTAGAAGTGGTATTTTAAATAGTGGGTTTTGTCCAAGTTCTTGGAGCATTAACATCTTCAGCCCCTACGCAAACCAAAGTAGTGCAGAGTTTTCTTACAAGGTTTGAAATGAAATTTATTTTAATCATCTAGGTAAAAAAAGTTGAATGGATAATTATACTTGATGTGGTGTAGTTATATGGGCACTTCCTACAGGTAGCACTTACTCTCTTTCCCCTCTGGGAATATCTTTGTTGATACAGCCACCTTTGGTCCCTTGTTTTCTCCAAACTGGAATTGTTACATTACTTTAACTCTGCAGCTCTGATTGAAACAGAAAGGCTTTGATCCAGCAAATCACTTAAAATGAGTGGATAATTCACGTATATAAGTAGTAATTTCATTAAAGTGACTACTCGTATGCTCCGTTATACAGTTGCTCGAGTGCTTTCATAGATCAGGGGTCTAATTGCAGAATGTTGTATTTGTTTTCCAAACAATTCCAAGTAGCGATAATACGAATAATCAGAACCTAAAAGTAACATGACCTAACTTACATTTTCTGCATTTTCTTTTATTAAATTCCATTCTAAACAAGTCGCAGGTCTGATTTTCAAGTACAGGTATCTAACCTTTGTGCCGGTTCAGTGACTGTGCATCATCATGAATGTGTAAAGAATTAACCACCTGACAGGTGATTTGTATACTCGCTCATTTAGACCTGTGCACAGGTCTGGAAAACCGTACCTGGATCAACAGTCACAGCTCTTGGCTGAGCAGATGCCTTGACCAAATATTTGTATTTACAAAACAGAGACTAAATGCAGGCAAACAAAGCACCATTATACCTCCGGCAATATTTGTGAAACCTAAAGGGTACAGTTACTGTAGGCTGGTTTATTTTTAATGCTATATCCCATAGTGTACTGATAACAAACATATACATTGCATTAGCATAAAGTACATAAATAATAAATCCCATGCGTTATACTTCTCTCACTGGTGGTTGTAGGTGCTTAATTTTGGAATTGGTTTTGGTGTTCCACGAATCGTGAGAATTGACCATACAGCATGGATACTTAAAAAATAAGTAGCTGTACCATTGCTTAATTTCTTTCCTGTTCCTAATTTTGGAAGTGCTGAAAATCACAGGTCACTTGAAAATTCTGCTGTATCAGCTGTTGATCAGGGGATTCTCACTGCTGCACTGATGTATGTATGTACGTGTGTATATGTAAGTATAAACCGGCAATCCACGTACATGCTCCAGCCTTCCACCAAAGCGCCCTTCCATGGGTGCCCTTCGCCCGGGGTGGCGAGCGTTTTGCTACCGCCTTCTGCGATATGGGGCTAAAGAGCTGTGGAGCTGCATGGTGGCATCAACCGAATCATATTCCCTGTCCCTCCCAGCTTCTTCTCACTTTTCCTATTGTCTCTTTCCGCATTTCTCTCTGCTCGGCTAATCACAGTAGCAGGCAGGGCTTACTTGCCAGGTCTTGCCCCCTGCCCCTACCTGCTCACCACCCACGGAAAGCCCCTCCCGAAGAGCTTCTCCTCTTCCAGACCCTTCTTGTTCCACCTATTCCTGATGATCACAAAGAAACGAATAAATAGTCCACATACGTGATATATATTTGTTGCAATAAAGAGATGTCCAGATGTGTGCACTTAGTTTTATGTGGAAAATGTCTAAAATATATGTAAAAATGAGGCACGTATTTGGGGACTTTTTGGGTAATATTCTAGGTGCTTTGCAGCACGGGCTGCCAGAGGATTTGGTTACTGCTCAGCGTACTGTGGCACCGGCAGAATATAGATGAACCTAGTTATAATTATCATCCTTGTATAAACAGACTTTCTCCCTTATAATATTGTGGCAGATAAATCTGTAAGTGTTTTGGTCATTTACAGCAGATAGCGTATTCCGGCAGATCTTGAGCTCCTGGTGGAATACGCGTAATTCCAAGTGTCAATTTAGAGACTCTTGTGTTTCTATAAGGAATGAGCAGCCTTTCTTTTTTTCTTCCTTTTCTTTTTGTCCCAATGCAAATGAAATCCTTATCCTTCACTTCAGAAGATGGCCAGAGCTTGCTAGCAGACTTGGACAAATTAAACATCTTTGAACAAAAATAGTAATAAAAATGTATTATTCTCACATTCACTTCTGTTGAAGTCTGCTGAAGCCGTACTTGGCTTTAAACCCAAGGCTGAGTTTGTTCTGATTATTTCTTTCCATTTTCAAAGCTGCTGATCAGCAAAAATTAATTGATACGTGATTCTGCATCGCTGCCAGTTCAGCTGCACGACAGCAGATCCGCGCTGGGAATGTGTGCCAGGCCCGGTGCCCGCCACACGGCTGAAGGACGCGGCGGGCCGAGGGTGCGAGTCTATCAGCGCAGGCGCCGTTCTTATCTCATTTCGCATCGTTTTAGTGTTAAAAGTCAATGCTGATATATATATGTGATATATAACTGATAATTTCAATAATCTTGGCCCTGTTGTGGTCGGTTGTGTAACTCGGTCACTTTAGCGGGGCAGGAGATCACTTCTATGCCATTAGGCCAAATTCTCCACATAAGCAACTCCACTGAGCACCAGACCTATTAAAAATTAAAACCAACTTTGCAGTGTACTCGGGGCTAAATAAGAGGTCGTGAAGCCAGTGGAAACAATCCCAGTGATTTCAGGGGACTTTGGGCCAGGGCTTGGCTGAAGATGGGCACAAAAATGCAGCCCTTATGAGCATGCTTGTAATTTTTTCAAATGATGTAGGAATAATTCTTGCAGAAAGAGAGATAATTCGAAGGAGAGGGAGGAACAGCAATTTTCCTCCTGAATTGAGAAAATGAAAACTGTCGGGTATGTGTTGCTATCACAGTGAAGTGTTTCTATCCAGGCTCAGTGCTTCAGCATGTAAACAGCCTCCATGGAAATCTGCACAGTGACTGTGCAGAGCATCTGGGAAAATATTCGTGATTTAAATGCATTAAACAAAATGATAATGTTATTTGACTTTGGTTAATCAATAACAGAGGAGAAACGTAACACTTTAGTTTGATTAACCTTCTGCTGTACAACACAAAGTCAATGAAATCAGAAATACTTTGTTCTTTTTTTAAATTTGCATAAATTATAGTGGGGTTTCGTTTTCCGGGAGTGTGTTTTTTTCCCCCTATCGTTATCTGTATATTTTATCTGAAGTTTGTTTATTGCTAGAACAACGTATTTGTCCACTGTAGACAAAATAGGCACTTTGTTCAATTCCTTACTTCAGGTCAAATTCTCTTGAGGAGAACAAGTGCGGGTTGTGTAGCTGTCAAAGGAGGGTTTAGTGCTTGACCCTAAGAAGCATTCAAAGCCCAGATCTCTCTTTTTTTTTATTGCTTTTCATTTTCATTGTTTGTACTTTATACTTAGGAAGGGGCCTCCGCAGAAGGGAAAGCCCCTGCTTTGGTATTCACAACTAGCCGCCTTCTACCGAAACACCTCAAAAGCTTTTCACGGCAAGAATTTGGAAACCACTGCTGTGTGTCGACGCCGGTGCATAATCCCACCCGCGCCCGGAGGGGCTGGGCGGGCTGCGGTGGCCCAGGCGCCGGACGGAGCCCAGGGAGGGCTGGGTGGAGGTGAAGTCAGGGGTTCAGGGCGTACCCGTAACTGTTCTTGCAATAAACAGAAAGTACTGGAGGTATGTAAGCTTGGATGCAATGAAGTGGGAGTGTGAATCCAAAAGGGTAAGTTGCTGGATTAATGTAGTTTAGAGGAAGGTACAGACAATAGCTGTTTAACTGGAAACTCACTGGGAAGATGGTACAGTTTTATATGTCTGTGCTCAAACAGAAGTTGTGTCTCACATTCTCTACAGATGGTGTTTATATAGTGTGCACAAACTCAGTGTTAGAAATAGCCATAAAAAAGCCCAAGATTCTGTATAATTATTCACAATTGCTATTGTATAATTGGAAAGTGTAAGTATTATATTACATTTTATTTTATAGAACTACAATGCAATTATACTTGGCAATAGCTGTTAACAGTACGAAGTGCCTCATTTGTAAAAAATGCAAAATACTTGTAGTATTCCTAACCGAACATGAGCTTTGGCTAACATACAAATGTAGTAAAGGTGGATTTCAAGTCCTTTCCGTCCTGGTTGGCAAGACTGCTGGCCTTATCTTTTTTATCTCGGGTAGTAACTCACAGTTCTCCAGGGCCATTCCAAGGGGGCCAGGAGCACAAGAGGACCAAACAAACAGATGGACTGAGATAACACGAACCTGGGCAGCAGAGGAAGGTCACCTCTTTGGAGAGTTACACAATTCTTGTGCGAGCCTGTCCGCGGCAGGGCTGTGGCTCTCACGTGGGGTAATTTCGGGTGCTGCCAGGCGGGAGGGTGGGGACTGCAGAGCCCTCCCCTCTGCTGGTACAGGCA
This sequence comes from Fulmarus glacialis, assembly GCF_000690835.1. Classification (NCBI taxonomy): domain Eukaryota; kingdom Metazoa; phylum Chordata; class Aves; order Procellariiformes; family Procellariidae; genus Fulmarus; species Fulmarus glacialis. The sequence goes on along the minus strand of NW_009197495.1, from coordinate 17,818 downwards.
CGAAACGGAAGCAACCTTAGGAAAAGGAAATGACTAGATATTTTCTCATCTACGTATCTTGGGATAGACTACATATACTATGTATTCTGGGATAATTTGCACCCTTAAGAAACTCTAACAAGGAGCAGTTGCTGCCCTCCTTGGAGCAGAGACTCCAAATAAGCATTTGTACGGGGAAGCATGATTTTAATTACACAGATCTCCGGCCAACATCTGGGAGCCAAGGAAATGCAAGGGTACATGAGCACTCCGTATCAGCATCATCTGGCTCAGCAACCCAGAAGCATTTCACATGGTGCTGTCTCGACAGAGAACACAGCCAAATAAGTCAAGAAACCGTACAAAGAAGAAATAAAATAGCTTTCGGGTTCTTTGAACCTACCAAAAAATGAAAATTTTTTTCTCTCAAAATTATGGACTGCATGGGCTTTTATGTGCAGTAAAAATTCCTCCAGAATTGTGTTTGTTGCTCCTCATACTCAACTGGGAATAACACGACAGACTTGCAGAGTCCCTGCAGGGTGCAGTGCATGTGTAGGCACTATCCAAGCTGTGCTCTTCAGGAAAAATGTTACTTTCTGCTTGTTACCGCTGGGTCAGTACTCTCATTTTTATGCAGACTTGAGGCCCTATCATTAAGTCTCTGAAGCCTGTTCTCAACAGCTGGCCGGTCCCAGCCAGGCAACGTCGATGGTAAAGTGACTTTCAGGCCCATCATAGGAAGCCCCCGAGACGTGAGGGAACCTTCCCTGCGAAACGGGGCGCGTGGGCTCCTGCCGGCCCTGCCGCGGGTTAAGGGCATTTTGGCTGCTGGCTGCGTCGGGTGGGGGGAAACAGGAAGGCGCCTGGAGATGCACCCGCTTTGCAGGTCTCCTCTGAGCCGGGAGGTCATTTTGAGCACCCGCTTTGCAGGTCTTTGCAGGTCCCTGAGCCGGGAGTTCATTTCGAGCACCCGCTTTGCAGGTCTCTGAGCCGGGAGGTCATTTCGAGCTCTCTGCCCTGCTGATGTCAGGTGCTCCTGCAGGCGCTGCCCGAGCAGGGCATCGTAGGAAAGAAAAACTTGCCTGAATTAGAAAGCTACGTCTGCTGGGCTGGTGCTGGAGGGTGCTGGTGGCCTCCCGGGCCCTGCTGGCCAGGAGGGGCCCTGCGGCGGGCGCTGGGCTGTCACTGGCACTGCCGGCAGCCCAACGGAGGCGGGCAGAAAGCGTGCAAGCTGTGAACCATGCGGCAGCGCCAACAGATAAGCAGAAAGAAACAAGTGATAGTTGGTGATTTTTTTTGCCTTCAAACACCTTCACTAGAGGATCCAGAGCTACGGCCAATACGAATTTATTGGAAAGGACTAGCTTAATGCACATGCAGAAAGTGTTATGTGTCCCTGGTAAGACTAAAAGCCTGGGGAGGAGAAGGAGGGACAGGAGAGAGAGAATTTCCAGCCTGTCATCCTGCACTTTTGATTGATGTTTTTCTGTTTCTGTTGCAAAGCATTAGGTGTTCAAATTGCAACCTCTTGGAGTCAAGGATAGTTTGTTCTTGGGGTGGTAGATTCTGTAACGTGGCACTGATCTGTCCAGTGGCCGCTGGACGCTGCTGAAAAATGATTGGTAACAAGGCACTGAGGAGAAAGGTGGGACTCGGGGTAACTGATTGGAAACGCCTACAAAAGGGAAACAGCTCCAGGGAGTTCACTGCCGTCCTCCCTGTTGGTGCAGTTTGGTTAGCAGGAAGAGCAGCGTTACTAAACGCACGTTGGGCTGGCTGATTTTGTGTCGGGTGTTGGGACTGGGATCGGGAACGGGGCAGTAACCCCCGCGGGCTGGCCTGACTGTATTTCAGCCCTTACTGCACAGTGCAAAAGCATGTGTTCAAGCCTGCGGATATTCAGGTCATACTGATTCGGCATGTGCTTAGATGTCAAAATCTGCTTCAATTTCAAAGATTTTAATTACAGAAAAATTATAAGCACTAGTGAAAGCCCTGAGCAAGTCAAACCAGTCTAGGTCTCCCACAGGCACCAATGGCCTCTGTCGCCCTTTGAACCTGGAGATAAGCTCGTGCTATCTGCGGCCTGCTAAGAGACCATTTCTGGTTGCCAGCGTCCTGACTCTACCTTGTTCCTCTTGGATTCAATGACTCTTAAGCACATGCTTAAAGTTAAGCTCCTTATGAAGTATGTTCCTGAGTAGGAAACATAATTAAGTTTTAAGAACAGTAGAAAAGCCTGTAACTGCTCATAATCCATCTCACCTTTTTCCAGGCCTTGGAAATAGAAATAAGGAGAATTCCCAAAGGATTTGTGTTTTACTTTCATTTTAGTTTTTGGTTCTGTTGAGGATTTCATTCTATGAAAGTGAAGTGAGAAGAAAAGTTTGTTAAGAAGGTTTTTGTTAAAACTGAAGCAGCAGATAAAATAGGGGACTTCATGAAAAGCTGAACGAGGTCGCTATTATTCTTGGTGATTAATTAAAGTCTGGGATGTTTAAGTGCTGCTAACTGTGCCTGTTTCTTTAAAACATCCTCCGGGGTTTCCTGTGTGGAAAAGCCCAGGGTGAGTGGCTGATCGTCTGCAGCTCAGGGCAAACATTGCTGTGGTGAGATTTGCTGGTCAGGTACTGAAAGAAACTGAGTCCTTGAACCAGAGTAGATAGGTGGTTCCTCTGTGAATTAAACAACACTTGAATAAAGATTTGTTAACCCATTATAGCATCATATATAGCATTTCCATCCCATGGTTTTAGTTTAGTGCCAGTGGGCTTTTAGCCACCACCTCTTGAAATCAGTTGTAAAGCTCACAATGGCTTTGGTGCTACTGGATCAAATCTTGACAGAGCAGCTTCAATACTTTTATTAAGTAAAAGAATTATTGTAACTCAGATCTGTGCTTAAATGCCCGCTGTAAGCGAGGTGAAGGCCATTTTGACTCAGAGCCCAGTGCAGCCCTGTTTAGCTTTGCAGCCCTGCATGAATGATTGGGAGCAATACTGAGCTTGGGGAAAAATTGGGGATGGAGTTGGTGGTGAAAGAGTTGTTATTGTTTCCCCTTGAAGTACAGTTTGATTCACATATTTGTGAGTGCGGCATCTTGCCTCCCACACCTAGGCAATTAAGCAGCTAGTCAGTACAGAAACAGATGCTGTCTCTACTGTCCCGATATTTGGTCACAAAACCAAATCAATCTTGCTATTTTTTTTGTCTTCACTTAGCGGTGGGATTAGATTCTCTTCCCTACTTCTCTTCCTACTTTTGGTCCATATACACTCTTTAAAGTAATACAGGTTTGCTAAAAAAAAAAAACCCAGCAGCATAAACCAAAACCAACTGTTTTCATTGAAGTGTTTTGTACATCATAGCTGCTACTTACCATTTTTATTCATCTTGTGTTTATAGAGAAAGCCTGTCTTGATATCTTGAAGGCACTTTTAATGAGTACACATCATGAATTTTCCAACTGCTTTTAGATTGAAAATGATTTCCTTTCTATTTGTCACAGAATCATGTTATTTTACATTTTAAAAGGTTCTTGCACACCTCCCTGGCACCTGGATTGGAAGTGATTATTGGCTATTGGAGTTTGAAAATGAAAGTCGGTAGAGTTTACTTCAAGCCTGTTCAACTAAATAAAAAAGTTAACTTCTGCTTAAAAAAAAAAGGAACAAAACTGCCACATAGCAACTGTACTCTCAGTTAAAGACCTGCTCTGACATATCCATGAAAAAGGTTAAATCCTGCACTCCCTGCCTGTAAAGCACCTGTACCGGCCATCCCATAGCTCTTGCAGAGCATGTAATCAAACTGTGGGACAGGCTGCTAAAAGTTTATGTGGGTTCAAAGGATGGACAGGTCAAACTTGTCAAGGAAAATCCATTCTGGTTTATTCAACACAAAGACACCATTTCTGGTTCAGGAAGCCCCCTAGATAAAATTTCTTGGAGACTGGAAGGCAATCTGGGAAAATAGCGTGTTGTGTGTGTCTTGTGCCTACCCCCGTCCCACAGCAGCTGGTTTTGGACACTGGAGAATGGGCTGGGTAAACCTTTGCTATGCCTATTTTTAGGTCTTATGTGTAAAGGACTAATTTTAAAACCACTGCAAAGGTTACTCTGGCTTTGGGAAGTTTCAGAATGGGGAAGGCAAAGCTGAGTTTCATGAACAAACTCTAAAGGCAAAATCTGTGAAAATGGGAGGCTAAGAATATGGGCAAATTTACTCTATTGAGTTAAGTTAGTCTTTTCCAAGCCTTAAGCCTAATTGTCAAGCTCTGAACAGTAACTGCTAATTTTCTTTTTTAACCAAACTGTAAGTAAATTAGGGTTTTGTTTCTTGTTTTATTTTTCAAATATTACTAAAGTTGAGTACTACTCAGCTTTGACCTAACCCTGCTCTGTCGAACTGGCCGAGTAACTCTCAGTTTCAATGGGAACAGATGGAGGCTCCTGCCTGTAAGACTGTGGCTGCTGTTTGATCACCGCTAATCGGGTGACTTTACTGACAATTTCTTCTAGCTGTCCCAGAACTGTAAGGGAATAAAACTCATTAAGAACAAAACTGAAGATGATTAGATATAACCTTGTCCAACTGAGTAAAAAAAATCCATTTTACCAGCTAGGAACAGGAAGGTGAATGGATGTGAAATCATTTATTAAATATTCTCTGCTTGGAAGTGTTTTGAGTGGGACACACTGACAGGTCTACCAGCTAGGTCTTGGGATCAACATTATGCACAGCTATAGAAAATGCTGCTCATTCTGGGACATGACTATTTCGGTTATACTGTGCACGTGTAAAGCACACATAAGAATCCTTATCCATTCACTTTCTCAGATAGCTCAAATGTGAGCTCAATTCTGAAAGCAACCTATAGAAAATAAGCATAGGAGGCAAGGTGCCCAGTGAACCTCCAGCATGCTAACGCAAGACAAGTTTCTTCCCCTCCAATAAGGACTGAAGTCCCATGAGTACAACAGGAACAAAAACATCCCTGTGTTATCAACACTGTTTCCAGCACAAATGCAAAACACAGCCCCATACTAGCTACTGCGAGAAAATTAACTCTATCCCAGCCAAAACCAGCACACCTTCACTATTCACTGTAAGAAAATAATGCATGTTTTGGTCATAACCCTGTAAAACTTCAGTTTGCATTTAAAAATATTTGGAGTGAAGAGAAATAATGAACTTTCGCTACCCACATTAAATAGATAATTAAGCATATGAATATTAAGAAGCCCAGTTTAAAGTGCTACTGATTGATTTGCTGCAAGTGATTGTGAATAAGGTCTGCAAGGAGAAAAACAAGATTACAATTTAAAGATTGTAATTAAATGGGTTAGAATTTGTACCATTTCCCATTCTCATTACATTTGCAGGAATAAAGGACTTCTGTCATGCAATTTAGAAATGACTAGGGTAAAAGAGATTTATCTTCTCTGCTGTTAGTTATTTTGACGATCATACTGTCAATGCCAGAAAGCAGCCAAAACCATTGTTATTTTTAATGTAGGTTGATGACATGCTTTATTGTCTGGGCAAACATGGCATAGAGTGGTAAGGACCATGTCCCACGGAGGGCATGAAATGAAAGTCTTGTTTCCATGATTTAACAAAATTAAGCAAGAAATCTGCTGGAGGGCAGCATGCTTCCCACGGTGATCCTTGGAGAATGCAAATACTTCCAGCGTCGCAGGGGTGACATAGTTAAGGGCTGCTGGTGTTCTGTGGTGTGGTTCCCCACACTTTGGACATTTTTCAAGTGAATGAACTCTGAATCCAGTTGGGTGGGTTTGTGGTCAGACCACTAATAGTGGCCCTTGAAAGGATTCCTTGAAATGGGAGGCTCGGCAGACTCCTGGCAGTTCTTCGGGCTTAAGCAATTTAATGCTGATGCCTGACACCTGGGATCTAACATACAGTCTGCTCAGTCTTCATATTTAAGGACAAATTTGCAGACAGGGAGCAGAGAAATGACTTGGTTTTTAGCTAGCTATCACATATGGCTGTTCAGTTTTTGTGTGAGGTCTTTACAGAGAGATCTAAGACTTGTTTTCCAAAACTCACCAGCAGAGAATATGATGGCAGTTCTTATTAGGAAACAAACACAGCTCTATTTGTGCAGAAAAGCTGTCTGTTTGTTAATGATCTTATGTAGGTACTAGCAAGCAGTAGTGATGGTAATTCACTGCCTGGAACACATTTACCCAAAATACTTGTATTTCTTTTCAGAGAAGATGACATATACTGACTTGTTCAATACAGATATAAAGAAATATCTGTTGTGTTTTACAGAACAACTGTCTTTATTCTGTTTTTGCCTTTGTCCCTTGAGTTTTAGAGTATGACTATTTAATTAAAGATTGAATGAGAGACCAAGTTTAATTTTTTCTAAACAATAAACTCCAACATATTCAACAATGTCTCATGCCTTCCTGGCATTTTGACGTATGCCTGCAGCAGAGAGTCTATTGAATTTGGTATGTGACTAAAATCTAACAAAGAACACTGTCTACTGAACTCTAAATCTGCTTGGTTAAATCATTCAATGTGCTGTACAAGTTGTACAGCTGAAACTGAAAATAAGCAGAGCCTTTACAAAACACAGCCAAGAAGAAGCTTAGCTAAAATTCTCAAGACACGACTTAGGAGCTTTGGGTAGTTTTGACAGTACAAAAACCCACCAAAACTGTTACTTTATATGAATTCATCTTTTCTTTTTCTTGTTACTTATCACTACTCCATTACTACTTAAATTAAAACCAGAAGAAATGTGTTTGGTTGGATCCTTGCAAACAATTGCCACAACGCTTGTTATTTGGGTAAATACATTATTGTAGGAAGAACCCTGTCCGACTGGGACATGGAATGGGCTCAGCATTGACATCCATACAGTTAGGCAATAAATCCTTATTGTGCAGGATGTAAAAAAAAGCCCTCTACTGAAAAATAAAAGTCCTCTTTTGCATCTCCAGTACATTTTTCTGTCAGACTGTACTCTGCAGGGGAGACACTTCCATGTATTGGCACATTGTAAATAATAAAAATAACAATAAGACAGTACATTATCACATTTAAATCGCAAATAAAGAAAATAGGAGGCAACACCCACTGAACTTTGAGAGATCTCTAAAGACTACATTTCATGCTAGATAGGGCCTAGAGGAATGGGCAAAAGAAGATGAGAACACTTAGAAATCTGATGAAACACTGTTTGTTATAAATCCTGGGCTAAGGATTCATCTTTGGTCAAACTCTGTTGAAAGCAGTGATTGGAAATAAAAAATGAGGATATTTATGAGCTGTTTAATACAATAATCTGAGGCCATGTTAAATCTAAATGACCTGTTCCACGTGGAGATTGCACCCTGAATCATATTGGGGCATTTATAATGAAAATAGCAGGTGTCCTATTGCTTTTTGGTCAATTACCATAGTTAATGAATGAAGCTTTTTTTTTATTACAATTTAATTACCCAAGATTGTTCAGCTCACTTGCAGCATCTGTTTTTCTGCAAGGGCCTACATTTGAACCCGATTTTTTTACAAGTAGGTCATCGAGAGCACAAAGATCTTGGTGCACACCATACATATGAACTTCTGTACCCAGCAGGATGGGAGAGGAGCCCCAAGGTCAGGGACTGCATCCTCTCGTGTTTCAGACTGGAACTATTGCATCCACCTCGGAGCTGAAGTCTTCCCAAATCCTCACATTTTGCCAGAGCCATGTTTCTCAGCATTGTGTTTTGCAGCACCATGTTTCTTTCCACCAGTGACCGTGACCACCAGCAACAGAAGGATGGGATTAATATAAATACAGTCTCTGGTTTCCGGCTGTGACTTCTGCACGTTTCCATGTGTTACATGTTTACAGTTGCCTTAACCGTCGAAGAAAGAGTTCCTCTTAACAAGTGCTTTCCTTGGATGGCTCTCCTGACCACTGTTTCTGTTGCTGTACCCCAGCCAAAATGCTAAAGGCATTAGCCTGAGCACTCCCAGCCTGGCGGGATCTAGCCCGAACACAAGGGACCCAGCTCTTACAAATGGGACGTCGGGATGCCACAAGAGCGCTTCACTGCACTGTGTAGCCTTGGCGTATCCTTGCAAATGTCCTGACGGCTCACTGCGCGGGAAACACCTGTGGTACTGAGAGGCACTCCTGCTAGCAGAAGACATCAGCTCGGTAAACGAATTATAGAGTAAAACTCTGTGGTCAGAGTAGGTAATCACAGTGATCCCTTCTGGCCTTAAAATCTACTATCTTAATTCTCATTTACCCTAAGGCCATTTTAACCCCCTCTAGCAACATAAATGGGCCTTAAGGTTTGAATATTTATATCCACTTTGAGGTATCTTTATGTTGCCAGAGTGATGCCTCAGTAACCTTTGTGTGAACGAGAATGAGGAGCTCTGAGTCCCTCAATTGCCATGTTGGAAGTTGGCTCAGGGGCTTCTTTCTGTGGTTTTCCTTGTCTGATCAATACATGTAGACTGTTTGGGAGTCCTTGTTTTAATATTTTATTAACATTGATTCATGTAACTTTGCTTATGCCTTTTGTGCTGGGGATTGACTAATTAGTGACATAACCAATAGATCCACCTGCCTTTGGCATAGTGCTCAAATTGAGGTGTACACATTTCCCAGATGTGATGTGGAATAATACCAACTTGTGGAGAACTGGAAAGAAACCAAACAGTGAATCTAAAATGGCCTGGGCTATAAGCTTGGAAATGAGTCCTAATGGCCCACAGCTGGACATCAGATGTCTCTGTAGTATTGGTGAAACTCAGCTGGTACAAATCTGGGTGGCACCAGGAGCTCAGTGTGAAAGTAAACTGCTTGACCTAAGGGCTACCTATTAGTGTTATTGTGGCTGTGCCTCCAAGATTGGGTTTTCTGCATCAAAACCTGCAGTAGGATGGCCCTGATGAGCAACACACGCATGGACGCTTTAGCAGCAGCCTCATTTTTCTTGTGGTCTAAACATGATCTAATAATAAACAAAAATTCATGGTGGGTGCTCGGATTAGATGAACATCTGCTCACTAATCTGTTTTTAAACTGCACAGTGGCTCTTCCCTGTAAGCTTTTCACTTGGATGAAAAGATAGTAAAGGAAAAAAAAAACCCCAAAACGAAAAGAGAAATTCAGATGCTCCAGACTCCTGCTGGATAAACATCGGCATTCAGCGCTTCCTGGAGCACAGCACACTGCTCCCCGCATGGAGCCCTTCGCGCCGCTAATGTCGTCCCAAATGCCTCCTACAGAGAGGGGGTCTTCTTGTTTCACTGGGTATTGGACGCAGCGTTACAAGCCACGACTTATGGCAGGAGAAGAGCAGACACCCGAGGACAGATTCCTCTGTTGCATAATTCCACGGCTGAGAAATGTGCCAGGGAATGCAGAATTATGACCGAGACTTTTCCAGCTTTCCTTCTCATTGTCTTCATGGCCCAGTAGAAAATTGTGACAGCTGGAAGTGAGGAAAAAAATGGAGCTTTATTGCTTTCCAGACTAGTCGGATGGTCTTCAGCAATTATTGTAAGAAGTGAGAACTGGTCCTCTTCATGGATCTGTCGCAAATCTGTGGAGTTGGTCTGCATGTTCTCCTAGTCCCAAAGCCTCCCCAGGGGTGTCTGAATGGCAAATGCCTCCAAGATCTTCCCACTTGCAAATCCACAACTGCAGCTACTTCCTGCAAGTGTTCACACCATCGCTCGGCCTCCTCAGTGCAAGGGATAGCAAAGTGGGACAAGCTAAGCTTAAAACTACATGTCTGGCAAAGCGCCATTCATTTTCAACCCCAAAGTGGAAGCTGTTCAAAGTAAACAGCAGGGAATAACTTTTGTTGCTGCTGGTTTCGGGTTGTTTTTTTTTATTTTTATTTTGAAATGTGGGAACTGTCAGCAGGTCTGTGCCAGGGTACATCCCGGGCACTCCAGCCGCTCCCTCTGCCCACGGCTGTTGGGGGCAGTGGTTGCAGCGCGGTCTGGCCGCCCAGTGCGGGGACCGGTGCGGGGTCCTGTGCTGACCCTGCTCGAAGCGGGGTGCAGGGCTCAGCAGACCGAGAGTATCGATCGCGGCAGCACCCAGCCCTGTTGCACAAGTGCTTTGATGAGGCAACAGGCTCTTTCAAGCTTATTGCTTTGGATTACACCGTGTCGCCTTCTGTTACACTGCTTGAAGCCCTAAGCTGGGCTGACATGGTGTAACTCAGGGGACCTTGATGCGGAATGACGTTACATGATGCAGAGTGTGAGAAAATCAAAGTTTGTCTCTCCTGGCATCGACTACTTGCTCCCTGTTTCCGCAGCGGCCGTGCAGTCCGGCTTTCAGCAGGTGGTCGGCAGGGTAGGTGTTTGGAAGCACTGGGATATTTTCATTAAGCAATTTCAAATCTCATTAGCAAATTTTCATAAAGTGATAATGCAGTGGCAATATTAGCCTTATTAATCCAATATGAAAGTCACTCTCATGATAGAGAAAAGTGCCAATAAAAGCCTTTCATTTTGTACAGGCTAACAGCACATGCACCAGTGTGTTCTCAATGAAATGATGCAGAATTTTAATCTCCCAGAATCAGTTCAAAGCTTTGGAGTACAGTGAATTAATACCAATGGAAACAGTTTTGAAGGTTCATTTTTACCTTCATAACAACTGCTAGTACTTGCTCAAATCAAGAATCATTTGGTGTAAAAAAACCCACAAAACTAAACAAAACCCCAAAAACTTTCCATTTAAGCCTGACAGGCAGAAGAGATTTGTGTTGTCATACAGCTCCAGATAAAAGCAGCATCTAGAACTGTGTTGCAGTTGCTAGGACGACTAACCACTGCCACACACTCAGCCCTGCTGACTGCAACGGGGAGATCAAACAGTGTGTGATGGATCAGCTCAACCATCAGCTTCGGTAGCGAAATAAAATAGCAGGGCTATGGTGATTTCTGGACTGTGCTCATACTTGGCCAACACTTGATCTGAAGAGAAAAAAACAGGGCCACCATCTATTTCTAATTTCATCTTCAGATCTTAAAGCTTTTTGTAAGGAGATTTACAAAATAAGTCCAAAGGTTTCTGCATTTTGCAAGCCACTGGCTTTCTTCTGGCTCAGTCATTTTGCTCATGGTATGAAATCTGTTTTGTAGACCATCCAAAGCCCATCTGAAATCAGAAACCATGTCTTGCCATACAACTGATTGCACTGGTCGGAGGGAATAGGTGCAGGGCAGCGCCTGCCCTTCTCCCATCTCCCAGCTGGTCCCGTCTTTGTGGGTCCCAGCGAGACGGACCAGCCCTGTCAGCAAGTAGGTGAACCCCCTCTGCCACAGCACGCTTGTTCACCCTGTCCCCAGTACAGATATCTTGCCATAAACTCAAGCTCGTATCCAAGCAGACGCTTTGAGAACACTATAAAATCAACTGTATTTAATTCCAGGCTCAGACCCGTGTTCCCTCCGTGCGGGGAGCACCAGCTGGTGCTGCGGCACGGGGCAGAGCTGTGCCGGGGCCGAGGTGGGTCAGTAATTAATTCCGGCAGCGGTTACGGTTACAGACGAAGACTAGTTTATGCACAACAAATTTAATTAGGTGCTGGTTTCTCTTTACTATTTCATCAATTAGTGCGAGCACATAGTGGTTTGTAAAAAGATCAATAGGGTGGGGTTTTAATTACTTAGAGCACATTATTTATGTTATTTATCCCATGGTCAGTCGGGTGGTTTGTGTTTATAAACACTTCGGCCTTGGAAGTTGCAGGGGTGCTGCTGCTGCAGCCCCAGTGAGGCTGGTTAACCTCTCGTCGTGTAAGGGATGCTGCTCACCTGAGTAAGGGCTCTGCAGTTTTGTCAAAAGGTATAGATAAATGTGTCCTAGAAGTAATCAGTTTCTTTAGTTTCATACTGTATGAAGAGTTTCTAACTTTAAAGACTCTTTTAATGAATGGGAAAATATGAAATCAATCCCATTTATCTGAATGAATCTTTCAGCAAGCTCAGGGTTTAGTGTGGGGGCACTGCAGGCAAAATCTAACAAATGCGGTAGCATAAAAATGATTAAAACATGATGAGCAAGGTTATAGAGATAAAATTTAAAGAGTTGGAAAAGTGAAAACAAGAAATCTGTGTGATACTAAAGGGTTTGTCTATTTTTCATGTTTACTTCTTCTGTGTTCATAATTTTTTGGTCCATCATCAATCACTGTCAATTTGAAAAAGTGCTATACTTAAGGTCATTTATCCAGGACTATTGGAGGCTAAAATTATGCAGTTTCAGTCAAATATACATGAATAAAGACTGTCATTTCTGATTAATGGCATGTGACTTCAGTGTCTTACAGAATCATCTTGCCATCCAAGCTTTACAAAAAGGTTATTATGTAAGGCCTTTTCCATAATATATCTACTTTTCCTCTAAGAACACTGCAGAAGCCATTTCGCTCACATTAAAATCAGTGCTGATACCCCTTATTATGCCGGCGGTAATTGCTCCGCAGATTTTGAGTTGCCAGAATAAGTAAATTTTTGTGGGACTTGAAATTACATTACTGAGGATGGTTACCAAGCTTGTGGTTTTGGTGCTGTTTCGTAGTTTGCTCTTTATTTTAGTTGTAAGAGAAAGCCTAGTCTTTCATTGGAAAAAAAAAATCCATATAAAACACTAATCTCATGCAATATATTCAAAAAAGTGCCGCATGTGGCATTTCAGCATTAATTACTGTTTTTCATGATTCATCGTTTCCCTTATCTCCCTGTGCATAATGCAGCCCTTATATGCATTTGTCTAAAAAGCAGAATTTAGGAACTTAAGGGAAGTGTCACAAAACGAGAGAAAAGGGGAGAGCAGAGAAAGGAGGGGAGAGGCGCCCGTGCCAGGGGCTGCAAGAACTTCCCTGCAGCCACTTTGTGCATACGTTAGTGCTCACAGGGAGACTCCCATGGCTGCCTCCGAAGCAGCGCCGGGAAGCGCAGACGCAGCGTGCCGTACGTCCTGCTACAGCCTCTCGGCTACTTCTCACTCCTGTAAGCAGACGGCATGGAGCGACCATCATACGGGCTCTCTCCTTTCAAAGGCGTTTTTTCACTCCAGGACAGATCATTCCTCTCGCAGGAAAGCTTCGCTTTAAGGGGAAAAAGAGGGAGCTTCTCTTTGCCATTTTGCCTCCCATTTCTTATGGCAGGCGCAGAGTTTACGGTCTCGCTAGAGACCTTGGTGTCTCTGGGTACCCACAGAGGATGCTGCAGGGACCCCCCGTGCTGCTGCCTCACTGTGAGGGCCCCTCTCTTCAGCTCTTCATGGTACCAACAGCAACATTAGTGGTTGCAGCCCTCCAAATTCCCATTTCTACATCAGATGTGATAGTGGTTAGGCTGCAGATATATTTATCAGCCATTGTAACTTTTTTTTTCCTGGTACTGTTGCTGGTAACAAGTGCTGCTCCATCAAAATATATAAGGGCTTCTCTGAAGTCTGGTTCTCACATAGAAACCTGAATATTTTTTTTCCTCTTCCCTGAATGCCATTAGCAAGACATACCTCTTCACTTGGGAGGCCATAAAACAGAGGACAATTTGAAGGACAGGAGGAGTATCAGAGGAACTGGGGCGCTTGCTGAGAGCCTGGTTGCCCATAGAGCTGAGCAGGCAGTAGTGCAACTCCTACCCTGGGTCATCCCTTAAAATCATCTTTTACTCCCCCCGGTCCTTAGACAAAAAGTCCAGTGAGCAAATACTCCTGCCAAAGACCCTTCCCCGACCCTTCTTTTCTCTGTATACCCTACATATATGACCTGATACCAGGAAATTAGATGATGCCAGGTGCTGCGTTTGGGATGCTGGTTGCTCAGAGGGCTCCCGTGCCCGTTGCTGCTGGTGCGCCTCTCCCCAAGCCCCAAACCCTTCTTCCCACGCTGAGCCATCACCTCCGCGCAGGCTGGGACTCCACATCGCTACTATTTGCTAACTGTGCTAAAACCTGCGCTATAGCCCCATGTGTCTGTGCACACAGTAATAAAACCAGACTGGGATAATCCAGTAGAAAAGCCTAAGAGTCAGATGAATCGAGATTTATCATATCATCTCAGAACAGAGCTATTGGTCCAGATTGTCCCCTTGAAACCTCCTAGTTTTACTACTTATTGTTCTTTTTACTGCGGTTTATAAAACTGGAATTTGTAATTCATATGAATTCCATACAGTGAATGAGAGGAATGGCAATAGCAAGAAGTATAAAAACTAATATGTGGAAAATTATAAAAAAAAAAAAAAAAATTCATTCTTCCTCTAAGGCATATAATTTTTTATATTTCTTAAGGAGATTAAGGTAGAAGTTTGTGTTGCAGTGTAGGTGCACAACACATTTTATACTTTTACCATTCTATTTTGTTTGTTCAGATTACTTAACTTTGTTGGGAATCTCCTTTGACCCAAATGGAAACACATTTTTCAGATTAAATGTTGAGATAGACAGAGTGCTCCTTGGGAACTGCATTTCCAGCCCCGCGAGGTGCCACTGCTGGTGAATGTGCTGTGAGCTGAGGAATACCCCTCGGCAAGTGACCGATTCCTGGTCCATGACAAATCCACACTGGAAGAAGCAAGCAGCTTTGGGGTGGGATGAGTTTGAAGCCCACAGCATCTCCAGCAGGCCCTGTTAGCTAATCTCTTTGTTGTTCTTTTGTTTCTAGATGCTGCTTTTGTAAAAGCTTTCTGTTGTTCTGCTTCCTGCAATGTTTGAGGAGTTGCTGAAGTGCTGTTCTTCACTTCCCCCTCTCAACCCAATTGAAGGTTCAAGTATTATCCCCGTATGTTGCAAATTTTGATCATTATTCAAATGATCAAACAGACTAAGTTTAAAGGAAACTTCCCTAAACTGAACCGCCATTTGTCTGAAAGTAAAATGTTATTTTCTTCCATTTCTTTTGTATTTATTGTTCATGGTACTGTTAGTAGAGAAAACTCGTATGTTTGGCGGTGATAATTTACGAAGTGTTTAGTGGCTAAGAGCTACAGACATGGTCAAAGAGCTAATTCAATAATCTCTCACCCTCTGCTGAGTCAGTGATGTGTTAGGGGAACATGTTTGTACAGGTCCCAAATGGCGGCAGAACTTCACATCACGAAGCATCGTTCTGCTAGGACATAGCCGCGGCTCCAAGGGTGGGCATGCGTTTTGAGAGATCCCCTACGTAGTAACTGCCTTGAGACTTCGGATGCTGTCACCACTTAAATTTACGACTCTGTTTCTTGTAAATTAGCCTATGTGAATCATAGAATGATTCTATGTACATCACGTAGGCTAATTTACAAGAAACGGAGTTGTAAATTTAAGTTGTTAATATATGTATATGTGTATCAATGTCTATGAAATGTGTATGTGCACACACACACACATGTATGATGTTTATTATATGCATTAGTGTTCAATTGCTAGCAGTATTAATGGATAAATTTACCTACTGCAGAAAAGGGTAGTGCTCAAATATGAAGGTCTTGCTAGGAAAATAACTTCCATGAAGGAGGAGAAAATAAGAACAAGAGGAAAAACCCAAGATCACAAGCCAAAGGAAAAAGAGTTTGGGTGATCAAGAGACAACAACAGTAAGAGTAGTGAGGAATGTGCAAAACCTCCTATTTGCATTGCATAGTGCAACATTGTCCTATTTTATGCTTTTTTTTCTCTGCAAATCAAATGGTATCTAGAATCATGGCATGATATAGTTGAATCAGCTCTCATCCATTATGTTTAAAGACCACAACACAGGGCATCTGTAATATAGGACTGTACATATTTCTTGTGGTTCTGATACTATTAAAGCTACTTAAGTGTCATGACGTGTTTATTTATGAGATCATCAAAGCCACTTAATAACTTTCTCTTGGTTACTTGTTTACATCTGTGTAATACAGAGCCAGATTGTGCAGCCCACAGTCACATCAGCGAGCACTTACTCATGCAAGTTGTGCCACTGACATGAGGGTTTCACAATCTGGCCCATAATGTATCAAAATACATGAGGCCAAGATCTTATCACTTACAATCATGTAAATCTGGCTTTAATCCATTTAAGCTCCGAGTTAGGTACCTAGATATAAATCAGTGAAATTTCGTTGGCTTCAGTATTTGATTCAGTGGAGCTACTCTGATTTACGCTGAGAAGATCAGGTCCATTAGATTTGCAATTTAGAATTGCATTTGCTCCACTGCATGTATAAATGTTAGGATAGCTGAAATTAATATCACCACAAAAAAGATTATTTTCAACACTGGCTATTTAAAATATCTCTTTGCACAATATAAACATAGAAAATTATGTTAGAGTTAGAAGCAAGAAGGTTTAAGAGTCACATATGTCTTAACCTTTACACTGGCTATGAGTACATCAGTTCCTACAAGATGAACTGCATTATAAAGTAAATAGATCTGCCTTAAAGAAAGGTCAGGACACATGTTCTGGTAAAATCTAATTTCAGTCTATTGCCCTATAACCTACTGCTCTCTGGAATACAACAGATATAATAGTAAAGAGCCTGCATTTAATTATCTGTGATATAAAGCCTCCTTATCCCCCTGAGAATATTCACAAGAATAATAGAAGGTATTCTCAAAATACTGTATTTACTTCTGTATAGTGATTGCATTCTGTTTTAAGTGTCTTTCCTGCTTTCTGGAAATATTATTGTAGCACCTCTTACACCCTTAATCCAATGTTATTACTTTCATGTCCTGAAAGACTAGATTGTTTTACAGATCCAAGCAAACTGCATTGCATACCATTAGCTAGTGGTAGGTTCCTGCGAGCGTATTAAGAGCAAGTTTTATTAGAGAAACATAGAATGGTTTGGGTTGGAAGGGACCTTAAAGATCATCTAGTTCCAACCCCCCTGCCATGGGCA
>NW_009197495.1:0-679 GCF_000690835.1 Fulmarus glacialis | reverse complement strand
CTATAAGGTCTCCCCAGAGCCTTCTCTTCTCCAGGCTGAACAACTCCAGCTCTCAGCCTATCTTCACAGGAGAGGTGCTCCAGTCCTTTGATCATCTTCGTGGCCCTCCTCTGGACTCACTCCAACAGGTCCATGTCCTTCTTATGTTGGGGGCCCCAGAGCTGAACGCAGTACTCCAGGTGGGGTCTCACGAGAGCGGAGTAGAGAGGGAGAATCACCTCCCCTGAACTGCTGGTCACGCTTCTTTTGATGCAGCCCAGGATACGGTTGGCTTTCTGGGCTGCAAGTGCACATTGCCAGGTCATGTTGAGCTTCTCATCAACCAACACCGCCAAGTCCTTCTCCTCAGAGCTGCTTTCATTGTCTGCCCAGCCTGTATTTGTGCTTGGGATTGCCCCGACCCACATGCAGGACCTTGCACTTGGCCTTGTGGAACTTCATGAGGTTTGCACGGGCCCACCTCTCAAGGCTGTCAAGGTCCTTCTGGTTGGCATCCCTTCCCTCCAGCATGTCAACCGCACCACACAGCTTGGTGTTGTTGGCAAACTTTCTGAGGGTGCACTCAATCCCACTGTCCATGTCGCCGACAAAGATGTTAAACGGCGCCGGTCCCAATAGCAACCCCTGAGGAACGCCATTCGTCACTGGTCTCCACTTGGATATCGAGCCATTGACTGCA
>NW_009197494.1:2977-3870 GCF_000690835.1 Fulmarus glacialis | reverse complement strand
CAGGATTTAAGAAAGCGCGTGGGATGTGTTCTCTGTGTGGCTGGGATGGGTCTGGGTCACCTCCCCAGGCAGATCCAGACCCCCGGCAATGGCAGAGGGTGTCTGTCATCATCACGGTCCCTATCGCTCGGGGGATGCATCCCACCTTTCTGCCCCGTTTCCCCTGGAGAAGCCTGATAACATGGAGCCTAGCAGCCCCTCTCTGAAGGGCTGCCTTTCCTGGGGGCAGGCAGATGGGGGCCTGGGGGGGCAGAGCCATTTTTGGGGAGCCATTGGAAGAGGATCCGTGTGCGTGTAGACATGAGACATGCCCAGCTGCAGCCACGTGCTTGGAGTCCAGCCTTGTTGTTGTCTGGTTTTTTTTCCCTCTCTACCCTCCTTGCAGTCGTGGACAGAAAACCTGCCAGCCCTGTGGGGAAATCTCCAGACCCTCTAAATACCATCCATGGACTCTCTATCCCAGCCTCCTCTTCCTAGAGCCACGGAGCAGCAGTCGAGAGACAGTGACTCTTGGAATAAGCACCTGCAAACTGTAACCAAAGCCCAAAGTGCCACCGAACTGTACCCAAAGTGCCACCGCCTCTGGCAGGGGACTGCGGGGACAAGCGGGCGGTGAGAGGTGACATCCTCCCACGGCAAATCCCTGCGCAGGGGAGCACCGTCCGGACGTTCACGCACGCTGCCCGGAGGAACGCTTTACCTCCATCGGATCGGAAAGGGGTGACAGAAGAGACTCCTTCTTTATTTTGTCTTTTTTTTTTTTTTTCCCCCTTGCTTTCAGTTTTTCTTTCTCTTTCCCATGTCCCCGAAGACCAAGACCGTTGGATGCAGGGCAGCGAATGCCTCCGTCCCCAGCCATTGCTGGAGCGTCCCCGGCTCTGTCCCAGCCCAAG
>NW_009197494.1:2300-2650 GCF_000690835.1 Fulmarus glacialis | reverse complement strand
CACCCCGCAGCCAGAGCAGCCGTGCGACGGAGCCCGCTCCTTCCCAGCCTTCCAGCGCCTCTGCCCCGGGGTGGAAACGGACAAATACGCCACGTTTTATGATATATTTTTATAATAACAAACCGTAATAAAAAGTGACTACCGTGGGCACATGCCGCTGACCTCCTTCCGTCGGGGTCCGGCTGAGCACCGCTGCTTCTCCCGGTGTCCCCCAGCCTCAGATGGCATCTGCTGGTTGCCTGTCCGCAGCAGAGACCTGTCAAGGTCTGGATTCGTGCACCCGGGGGCCCTGTGTTGCTGTGAGCGCATTGCAGCCCTGCTCCCCGTGCCTAACTGCACGTGCAGATTTG
>NW_009197494.1:247-1816 GCF_000690835.1 Fulmarus glacialis | reverse complement strand
CCAGCCGCTGCCATTGGCTTCGGTCCCTTCATTGTCTGGAGAAGGGGAAGGTCCTACAGCGGGGCAGGGAGGAAATATCCTGGCAGGAGAATACACGCCTGGCTTTTTGCAGAGAGTGTGTCTTTGTGGGAGGGAGCGAGAAGGATGCCAAATTTGCCATCCCACCCCAGGAAATTATTTTGCCTTCAACCTCGGGGTGGCAAAGTTCGGTTTTGCCTCTGCTGCTGCAAAGCCTCCAGCTAGAGCTGGTCTTTGCAACCGACTACAAAGCACAGGAGGGAAAGGAGGGAATTTTAAGAGAGTACTGTCCCAGGGCAAGATCTGCCACCAAACTGTCACTGCCTACATTTTAAAGGATCCGAGGATGGACGAGTCACCTGAAACAGATGACTAACAACTCTGGCTAGTCCCCTGCCAGGTTTATCCATTTAAAGCTACATTCGAGTATGTGGCAGGGCAGCTTTGGAAAAGATGACTGACAGCAACACCCTTAAAGCTGGAACGCAGCACACACGGCCTTTCTGTCCACCCCGGCACCAGAGCAGCTGGGGAAATACACCCCCTCCCAGGGAAGAGGGGAACGTGGGGACAGCCCGAGCCCCGTCTCTCTCGGACCCTGCCGGTCTGGGAGGTCAGAGGAGCCCTTTGCGTCCCCAACGCTGAAACCTTACTGCTCAGGAGCCTGAAGAAACTAGTCTATCCTCTGTATAGGGCTGCCAAAAAGCCCTTCTGCTGGGGAGCTGGGAGAAGCTGGTTATCTGTGCTGAGCTCCCGCGCTGCGGAGGGGTCTGGGTAAGTGGGAATGCCCACCACCCCAGTGCAGCCCATCGTACAAAGGCTGAAATAGCCTGAAAATGTTGTGCCGTGTCCCGTAGGTGGCTGTTCTGTTCTGCCAGCCCTGCGGCAGAACGTCTAGCCCTGCAGCACCTTCTGGTTCCTAAAGCCCGGACCCTTGGGGTGCTTCAGGGCTGGATGCACCCTAAACCCCCCACCTCCCAGCACCCGATTCTCACGTTGCTATTTGCTGTTAGCTGCGTTTACAGCACCCTGCTGTGCAGGGACCCAGCGGTAAGCCCTCATCTTCCTCCATCCCCTGCATGGGGGAAGGATGGGGCAGCGCTCCTGCACCCCACAGAGACGGGAGCGGGGGCTCTGACAGATGTCTGGGATGAGCGAGACACGAGTGCTGGAGTCGGACAGAGACGTAGCACAGAGCCTGATCCTTTTAATTAGTGTACTGCTGGGATGGTGTGCGAGTGCCTGAGTTATTCCCTTCCAAGATTGTCATGAACCTGCCAAAACCCCGAACAACTCACTGCTTAGCATCCACCACAGCCCCAAGGCAAAGACATCCCTTCGCAAGCGCTTGCCGGGTGCAGGCAGCCGGAGGAGCACTGCAAGCAGGCAAGGCGCCGCATCCCTAGCCCGGGGACCCGGCCTGGGGGCTGAGACTGTTTGGGCTCCGTCCGGGCAGTGATGGGATGCGTTGTGTGACGTGATGCGTCGTGTGATGGCATGGATCGTGTGATGGGATGCATCGTGTGATGGGATGCGTCGTGTGATGGCATG
>NW_009197494.1:0-236 GCF_000690835.1 Fulmarus glacialis | reverse complement strand
TGGGCGCCATGCGTGGTGTGATGGGATGCATTGTGTGATGGGATGCGTCGTGTGGTGGCATGCATCGTGTGGTGGCATGCATCGTGTGATGGAATGCACTGTGTGATGGATGCATCATGTGCCTGGTTCTCCAGAGGCTTCTGCAGGAAGCTCATGCCAGTGGTGCTGCCTGGGGCGTCCTCGGCACCCCCTCCCAGGCAGAGGCCAGCGGCAGCGGGGCCATGAGCCCCTTCACC
>NW_009197493.1:4291-7983 GCF_000690835.1 Fulmarus glacialis | reverse complement strand
TGGCTCCCGCCACCGCAACCAGGGCTTGGAGCCAGTGCAAGGAGCCCGGGGGAGGAGGGTGTGCCTGGGGGAATACATCGCACCACGCGTAGAGGGGCTGAGGTTCTGCACCGCGTGCGGTACAGCGGGGGAATGCGCTACGGGCATCTACGTCCCAAACCGGGGCGCGTGGGACCGGTGGCTTTCCGTGCGAGCAGGCAGCAGGTTAGCTTTCCTCTTTGTCAGCCTCCTCCTTCTCATCTTCATCGTCTTTCTCCCCCTTGAGTTTTTGGCGAGCGAATTCCTCGATGACGATGTCCTCCTCGCTGGAAGGGAGAGCAGAGCGTGGTGAACCCGAGGAAGGCGGCCGTGGGGAGCCTGCAGTCCGGCTGTCCGGGCTGCACTGCAGTAAAGAGGGCGAAATCCCTGCTGACACCCAAACCCTGCTCCTAATATGGGACAACGTGGTGCTTGCCCTGGCCCCGTCACCCCGCACACTGCAGGGAACAGTTGGGTCACTTTGAGCCACAGCCTGACCCGAGCACACAAATCCAGGACGGGTCAACTGTGAGCGTGCGTGACCGGAGGTGCTGGGCTCTCGCCTGCAACTTTTGGTGTTTTTTAAGACAATATTTTGCATTGTCAAGGGAAAAAAGGGAAGGAAAAGAAATTAAAGTGGAGACAAAGAGATTAGTTACCTCCTTGCGAAAGGCAAGCAGCAGATGACATCAAGTGAGAGCCACAAAATGAAAAGTGGGGGAAGAAAACGGAAAAAAAGTGTCAGCAAAACCGATTCCAAAAGCTTGTGAATGTGAAACGACTTGGCAAAATCTACAGGGAGCGATGGTGGGGACAGGCCAAGAGATTTCCTCCTCTGGAAGTTTAAATATCCTCGCTGAGCTGGGAAACTGATAGGCTTTGGTGTGAAAGCCTTGCAGTTGCAGCCCGAGTTTCCAGGCTCCAAATCCCAGTGCTCGTGTCCCCTTGCAGGGTGTAACCAGACACAAAAACAGTTTTTTGGGGCTTTGCAAGCCAGGGCCGGCTGCGGGGCTGGTTGGCGGCCGTGGCTGCCAGGCACAGCTGCCAGGAATGGGTTTGGCACGCTGCGGCTTCCCGGAGGGGAGCAACCCCAGCTGTGGCTTCAGCTGGAATAAGCTCATGTGGTGGGAGGAGAAGAGGGCTGTGGCACTGGGGACTGTGCGGGGGCACGGGGCTGTGACCAGCGCCGCTTCCAGAAGCCAAGGGATCTCAGCGCGAGGCGGATGGGGACTGAGGCCGTAGGGGACGTTATGTCCAGCGCTGGCACTTGTGACAGGGAGACACAGGCAAGATCTGGGCTTGCAGCAGGAGAGGCTGCTGTGTTTGCAGCAAGGGTAGTTGTAAAATAAGCCCTAGAAATTTGCAGAACATGCGCTGAGCCCAGCATTTGAATCATCCCAGCCTGTGACAATGCTCCTGCTGCCTGTGCCACCATGGAGGGTGTCATGCTGTCTGCTGTGACAGAGGGGCTCAGGACTTTGCAGCCTGGATGATTTAATCCAAGGATTCTCAAACTGGAATGGGGCATCACATCCATCTGCGATGGATCTGTATGGTTTATGTGTTAGAGGAAATACTGCCTTGAGGTATAAGGAAACATCTTTTTACCTTGGCTTATCTGTAGTCCATTGATAAGCAAAGCACAGGGAGGCAAGGATTGAGAGACACACATGCAGGTTAATAGAGAAAGGACATTTCAACTAACATCTCTTCTTAACGCTCTCTTTTCTGGAAAGAGAGACGTTGAGACGGGTGGCAGCCGGGGTGCCGTGGGGAGGAGAGCTGCTCCCACGGCTGGTCCCAGACAGAGGGTGGCTGCCGCGCAGCCGGAGCAGCTCTGCCCGTCGCACAGCCAGGGGTGCTGGGGCAGAGCAGGGCCCTTTGCACAGAGGTGGCTGCACCAGTGTTGCTTTTACCAGTTCCCCTCTGAACGGGGACTGCCTCTTCCTCCCCTGCGTTTCAGCCGCATCCCAGGCGCTACTTACCGTCCGCAGGCTTCGGGTGCATCAGGATGACAGGCAGCTCGACACCAACGTCGCTGGAAGGAAAAGCACTTCTTTCAATAAACCCGCGCAGCACCGCGCCATGCTTGGCCCTGCAGGCAGCTCCCTCCTTACCTGGAAGTGAGATCCCCCAGGATGCTGTGGCAGCGGGAGAGAAGGGACAGAGATCAGCCAAGGCAGAGGGGGGGAGGTGTTAGCTTTATAATAAAGTCGAAGATGATTTATAATAGGGGTGAAAGGCAGCAGTGATGGGGATGGAGGAGTGGGAGTCAGAGAGCAGCCCAGCGCCCGGCTGCACCTCAGCCCGGGGGAGTGGGGCAGGGACAAGGGGACCCACCGCATGAGTCCCTTCGTCACCTGTCTGGTGGTACAAGATCCCACAGCATGGCCCAAGGGGATGGTCCCTGCCCCCCGTGCCCGCAGAGCCTCACCCTCCTCGGGACACCACCAGGTTGACCTTCACTTTGTAGGACACCAGGATGCCCAGCACCTCCTTGTCCATGCCGGGTCTCAGGCTAGGAGAAAGGCAGAGCGGAGCAGTGAGGTGGGCAGTGCTGCTCGCAGACCCCATCTGCTTCCCCCACAGCAGCTCCTGGGGCTGTCTCCGTGCCCCATTTCATGTGGGGTACACTGGGGTGTAGCAGAAGAGGACAACACAACGTGGCAGTAAAAGAGAGGGGAGGGCAGGTCACTTGGCTGAAGCCACAGAGCTGTTTCTGGAAGCCACTTGAGCTGCCTGAACTGGGATTTACTCCTGAGACGAGACCCGATGCAGCTCTGCAAAGGGATACAGGGGCTTTGGATGGTGGTTGGGACTGGGAGGCTGCGTCTCCTACGAGATGGAGAGGTGGTCTGTGGCCATGTTACAAAATCCCTATTTTCCAACTGGATGGGGTGGGCTCAGGCACAGGAGGTGTGGGGGACCCTTGGTGGGAGCCCAGAGCATCCTGAGCAGCAGGAAGCTGTTGGAGAGGGGGGAAGGCATGAGTCCAGCCATGGTGGGCAGCGGGGGGAGCCCACCCGGCTCTTACATGGTGGTGGAGGCCAGGTTGGTGTCCTCGTGCTTGAGCTTGCCGTCGAGAGCGAGGCCTCGCTTCTCACGGTTGGCCGAGAGCGTGGGGGTGACAGAGTACGTTTTGGAGAATGTGGAGTTGGCTGCCACGTTCTCGCTGGAAGGGGTGGGAGAGGAGAGCTCAGAGCCAGCACCAGCCTGGTGGGTGCTCAGCACCCACCGGGGATGCTCAGCATTGCACCAGGCACCCAGGCAGAGCCAGACCCCCCCACCCTGCCCTCCCCATGCAGCTGCCTGAGCCCGTTTCCTCCTTTCGTTCCCTTATACAACCACTTCTTTTTTCTACCCCCCGCCTTTGCTGCAGCCCTCCTCGTTCTCAGGGGCGAGCCAGCACCAGCCTGGTGGGTGCTCAGCACCCACCGGGGATGCTCAGCATTGCACCAGGCACCCAGGCAGAGCCAGACCCCCCCACCCTGCCCTCCCCATGCAGCTGCCTGAGCCCGTTTCCTCCTTTCGTTCCCTTATACAACCACTTCTTTTTTCTACCCCCCGCCTTTGCTGCAGCCCTCCTCGTTCTCAGGGGCGCAGAGGCGGTGGCTAGCCTCAGAGATGCCAAGTGAGGAGAGGAAGCAGCGGGGGAGGAGCTGCGGACCTTCCCC
>NW_009197493.1:2763-4211 GCF_000690835.1 Fulmarus glacialis | reverse complement strand
GCCGACACCGGCTTGCGCTGTGGGGCACGGTGTCCACAGCCTTCCCTCTCCTCCGCTTCCTCTGCATCTGCTCTTCTAACCCTGATATTTTTGCTGCCTGGTGTAAAACCGTCTTCCCCACCCCCTCTCCCCATCACTCTCCCCTTCTCCTCCTCCTCCTTTCTCTTCCTCCGTCTGGCCGCGATGCCACGCCATCCGCAGCCTCTTTTTACTTACTTTATCTCCTCGGTGCACACAGACTTCGTGTATTTATCCAGCGAATAGAGGACCACGTCTGTGATCTGATCAACTGGGGAGAGACAAGAGGGCGCAGCGTTGGTGACGCGGCAGAGGCACGGGCGCGCAGTCCCCATCTCCGACGGGGAGGCCGGGATGTGGTGGGCGCCAGGACATGCCCCTCCTGCCCCCTCTCACCTGAGATCTTAATTTTTTTCACAATCTTGTTGGTAGCGTTGTTGATGTTGACGGTCACGTTGATGGGTTCTCCGTGGTAATAGATCTGCAGTGGGAAGAGGCTCAGTTACGTGACTGGGCATCCCTCTCCCCATCCCTGGGGACACATGTGGTGGCACGAGCCAGGGGACAGTCCCTGTACTGACCTCCTTATCCAGGGAGGCTTCGAGGTGCAGGGGCTTGTCGGACATCATGAACTGCCGGGTGGTCTCTGTCTTTGGAGGTGGCCCCGTCTTCAGGGGAGCAAACTGGATCTTGCG
Organism: Fulmarus glacialis; assembly: GCF_000690835.1. Taxonomy (NCBI): domain Eukaryota; kingdom Metazoa; phylum Chordata; class Aves; order Procellariiformes; family Procellariidae; genus Fulmarus; species Fulmarus glacialis. The sequence goes on along the minus strand of NW_009197493.1, from coordinate 3,498 downwards.
GATGACGAGGCGCACCGAGTTCCTGCGGGGCGACAAGCGCTCACCCCAGTCCCCCTGGCAGGGATGTGTTGACACAGCCTTCAAGGGGGACACATCGGCTGTCTTCAGGGACATCACAGTGTCTGTAGCCAAAGGATGCAAGCTGCAGCCTGCTCTTAGGACATGGTGGGCACTGATATGGGGGCCACTGGCCATCCTTCGGGCAAAGTACCCCATCCAAATGTGGCACAGGCTGACAGCAGGTCCTTGGCCAACCCCGAAGCTGGCCACCCCAAAATGATCCGGTGGTTTGGTTTTAGGGCCATGGGGCAGGAAAAGGATCTCCTGCAAGTACCTCTTGTGAATTTTCTCCTCCAGATTTTCAGCACAAAATCCTTTGACCTCGAAGTCCACGCCGCAGGCCTGGGGGGACACGTACGGTCACTAACCAGGAGGGGCTCAGAGCTGCCTGAAGTTTAGGTTCATTCCCCTCCTTCCTCCACTGCATCCCCGGAGATCCTGGTCCTGACTCCAGTCCAGGAGGAAGGACTCCTTCCTCCCCAACCCTCACTCCATAGGCCACGTCCCCATGAAAGAAGCAGCTCTCATTTTTGGCACCCCACAACTTAACCCCCTGTCAGGGGGAATGGGTCCAGGGGACAGGAGTCAGGGACAGCAGCTCACCTTTCCCACATCGTCTGGTCCTGGCTGGAGGGTGACCGAGCAGGGCAGGTTGGTGGCAATCTGGGCAGAACA
>NW_009197493.1:488-2740 GCF_000690835.1 Fulmarus glacialis | reverse complement strand
GAAAGAGAGAAAAAAGTGAATAACGAACGTGCCCGGAGATGAGCCCTGGTGCACACCATGGACATGTGTGGTCAGGAAGGGCTGAGCAGCCCCTACCTCGAAGGTGAAGGGGTAGGCGTTCTCCCCAAGCTTCTTCATCAGCCTCTCCTGCAAAGGAGTGAGGGTTTTGGGTGCCTGGTCCGGCACTGGCGGGAAGATCTGGGTGGTCAGGACATAGAGGTCCTTCCTGAAGGTCAAGCCGATAACATCGAGGTCATCTCGGCCGTAGCGAAACGCGCAAGTCAGCGTCACATACACTGAAGCCGGATAGAAATGGAGAGGAGTGGGGTTAGGGGAAGGGTGAGGTAAAGGGAGGCGTGGGGGAAAGTGATTGAGAAAAGAGGAAAGAAAGAAAAACTACTTTAATAACTCTTCAGGAGAAATATGACCCTGTTATCAGGACCCAGACCTCAAACACCAAATTAACAAGATTCATCACATCTTTCTGCAAGGCACAGGTAGCTTCAGAGCCGGTGCCCCAGGTGGAGGAGGCGAGAAGAAAGAGGCAGCTTTCCTCTCCGGGTCAGCTGCCATGATCCTGATGTATGACGAGCTGTAGACAACCTGTTGCAGTTTTAACCTGACCACAGTCCCAGGTTGCTTGTGAGCTTTGCACCAGTTTCCATCCCTTCCTCTTATAACGTGGGTTTTTGTGTCTTAATACCTTTTCTGTCCTTTAGGTACTCCGGGTCGATCAGGCAGACGCCATCTGCAAACAAGCAAAGAAGAAGGGCTGATGAGCTCAGCTGCCCGGGAAGATCCTTGCGAAAATACAGTGCTTTTTAAAGTCAAATAATATGCTTAGCAGCTGGGAAGGTGACCGAGGGGAGCTGCTGGTCAGGGGGACGGCAATGCCTCCTCCAGCATCTCCATTGGCAGCACAGCCGGGTTGTTTCGCAACGGGATTTTGTCCCTTTCCCCACCATTTTTCTGTAAGGGTATTTGCAGGAAAATAGGACATTTGCTGCTCTGGAGCTGCCCTTGCTCCTCCTGCTCCAGTGGGAAGCAGAGGCAAGCAGCCATGGGCACAGGGACCCCTCTCCCTGGCTGCTCACTGCCCATGCTTCCCCCTCCATGGCGGGCACGGCCCCACTCACCTACAGAGTCCACCAACTCTACGTGATCCACAAAGTCTCTCTTCCCCAGGTAGATAGATAGCTGGAGGCAGCACACGGTGAAAGGAAGAAGGAAACAGGTTAGCGTTTGCCATGGAACTGGCTGAAATTTTCACTCCCCGGGTGGTGTTGGGGGGCTCGTTAACCCTGCCATTAGTGCATTGGACTAGGCATTGCATTTAAGGATTCATATAGGGTTTTTTTTTAAATTTCTATTTTGAAAAGCAAGCCCTGCGGTGGCATTGTGGCAGGTGTAGCAGGAATCAATCCGATTTCAAAGGGAAGGGAAACCCAGCCTGCGTCCAGTCCCACGGGCAGAGCCAGCCCGGAGGAGCCCCACAGCCCCTCCACACCGGCACAGCCTGCACCTTGGGCTGACCCGCACCCAGGGACGGGGCGCACGGTCCCGTCTCTGCATGCATGGACTCACCTTGCTGTTGGGGCTGGTCTTCTTGAACACCCTGCGGAGGAAACACAAACAGACAGGTTAGGAATGCCCTGGATGAGGCTGGATGCGGCACAGCCAACTCCTGGGGCAGGCAGGGAGGGGGTGGCAGTTCATCTGCCTGGCGCAAGGAGAGAGAGGGCTTCCCTCCAAGCATGGTGCATCTCCAAGAGCTACGCCAGAGCATGCACGGGATGTCCTGGCCTTGGGGAATTAGGTGTCTTGCAATTCAGAGCCAAACCCACCCCGTCTGGCTGCCCTGGGGGATGTCATGCTCCTGAGCTCAGCTGAGGAGCGGGTGCATTAGCTGGCTGTGTCTTACGGGCAAGTGAGAAAGCACCAACATGCAGAAGAAAAGAGAAGGTGCTTTGCTGGCCCCGCGACGGCTTGCTCCATCTTGCTTCGGCGAGCTCATGTACCCACCCGTGGGGGCAGTGGGTGGGGGGAGCCAGGGAGCTCGCTTTCTCCTTCTGCTCCTGCCCCGCAGCGCCCTGCTCCATCCCAATTAAAAAAAGAAAAAAAAAGAAAAAAAGGACACTTACTTTGATCCTTCTGCCATTTTAAGTCAGCGGCCGCGCAGGCGGGGATCTGCGGGGAGAGATGGAGGGGAAGTGCTGAGCGAGGTGGTGGGGAAGGGGCAGCCGCCGGCCATC
>NW_009197493.1:0-319 GCF_000690835.1 Fulmarus glacialis | reverse complement strand
GCGGAGCCGAGCAAGCCCCTCGTCCTCGGCTGAAAAGGCAGTGAAGAGGAGGTGGAAGAGAAAAAGGGAGAGCGATGCCCCAGGCAGGGCAGGCTTCAGAAAATAGAAAGCACAGGGGTGACTCCCAAGGGAGCGAGTTCAAGGCTGGGAAAGGCAAGAAAATGGCTTATGGAGTTTCAATTTTATGAATGTTTCTGGTCTGCAGGAAATTGACTGTCGTGGCTTAACGGCAGGAACGGGCTCATTTTGTCCCATCACTCACGGGAGAGCGAAGAAACCACAGGCGGAAAGGTCGAGGGCAGCTTAACCACCCCATGGG
>NW_009197492.1:28465-33852 GCF_000690835.1 Fulmarus glacialis | reverse complement strand
CCATCACTCTCTCCCCGACAACCAGCACCCCACAGACAAGCAGGGCTGAGCCCAGGGGTAGAGGGGGTTCTGCTGGGAGGGGGCTTCTTGGGGTACTGTAAGACCCCCAGGGGAGGGGAAGGGTGGCTGCTGGGGCACAGGGTGAGACCCTGCGAGCCGGGTCTTCCCAGGGGTAAGCTCCTCCTTTGCATCGCGTTGCCTTTTCATCTTGGGGGCAGCCACCCTCAGGGTGGGGGACAACCGGAGCCCCTGGGCTCCAGCAGCCACAAGCCCCCAGGCCAGAGCCCTGCACGTCTCGGTGTCTGCCTCCAAGCAATTACATGGGTCTCCTCTGATCCATGATAGCGGTGTCGGGGTGCTGGCTCCCCGTTCAGCCCCTCTCCTGTTCCCACTGCTGACTTCTCCGCAGGAAAAGGTGCAGAGGCTTTTACTTTTGGGGAGAAAGCGACTCCCAGCTCAGAGCCCTCTTCTTACTGCCTTTCCCAGCCCCAGCAATGGTTGCAAGAAAACATCCCTGTCTCCTGCTCCTGGGGTGGGACTGTCATTAACCCCCATGGCCCCTGCCTCGAAGGGGATGGTGACACTCAACCTGTGCATGACCCGACTGCATAGCCCGGGGCCCCTGAACCCCCGATCTAACCCCTCTTCCAGGAGGGTTGTGTCCAAGCTGGAAACAGCCAGCGTTCCCCAGCATCCCCGCTCCTCCCTGTACCCCAGTTTCTTCCCTCGTGCACAAATTCGGGTCCAACAGGGTCGGCCACGGTGATGCGGTGCCAGAACAGGTCACCGCGGTACCTCTGCGCGAAGGCAGGGACGGTGCCCACCTGCAAGGGGACAGCAGCATCTCCTGGGGACCACCTCGGAGGTCCCTGTCCCGGCACTTCCCCACTGCCCAGGTTTGGTTTCCCGTGTCAGACCCGGCCCCTGCTCCTCCCGCCACCCACACGCTGTTTGCTGGACCGTGCGGGCAGGATTTCCAAGCTCCCACTTTCTCCACTTCGATGCGTATTCCTCTTATTTCTGTGGGACTCACCCAGTCCCGGTTTCAGGCACGATTCGCAGGGAAGCAATAATGGAAGGAACCGAAGAATGACCTCCAGGGCCTGAGCAGCGCCCGGGGCCGGGAGCCGCCCCATGTGCTTGGTCGGGAGTCACATCCCTTGCCCGAGTCAGTCCTGAAGCAGGTCAAATCCTTCTTCACATCGCTTGAAGCCCATGGGCGGTGGGTTTGGGTATCCCTGGGGACACACACCACGGCCAGGCTGTGCCACGGACCCCCCTCGGGTGCATCTTCTCGGAGCTGAGCAATGCCTCCTGAAGACATCAGGATTTGGGCAGCAAGATGGATATCCGTTTCCCAAGCAAAAGCCTGGTGGGGATGGGGGATTCGAAGTGAAGCAGCTCACAGCACCTACTCGATGGCTTCTCGAGCACCACCAGAAGCCCTGAGCACCCAGTGCCAAGCGCTTGCAGCAGCGCTGGCATTACATCCACACCAGCCTCGCCTGCGGGACAGCCCTGGCTCTTTGGTAAGAAGTCTGCATTTCCCGACTTTATTTACTGCTTTGTTTAAACGTGCTATTTGCGATGAAGCCGTGGCTGCACATTGCCTTTTATTCTGAGGTTTGGTTATGATGTGGCCGAGAGGAAAGCTGTGATGCCGTTTGCCCTTGATTGACTTCACTTTGCACCTCCGGGAAGGAGAAGGGAGGCAGAGTATTGATTATTCCTCAGTCACTTTGAAATGAAATATATGGTGCTCATAAGCAGGTAAAGCCTTCAGAGAGCGTGCACAGGTCGAGGTGACACACCACCTCTCCTGCCGTTGGCGCTGCAAATTGAATATATAATAAGACGGCACTTGACAGGGCTGATGCATTTCCTAAGACCATTAATTTGCTGTGGGCATGGAGGAATTTCTGCCTCACTAGAAGCACTGCGGAGCCCATGTCCTCTCCGACGTGGTCAGTGAAAGAGCTGTCCCTGTGTTTGCTGAGAGCAAAGGGAAGTGTCCTCTGTGGGACCCAGGAATCCATGGCTTTCCCTCCCAATCCATAGGTTTAGCAAAGCTCCTGCTGTTGAGGACTGAAGATAGTGCTGCGGGAGCAAGGTCCCCGCCAGCTCTCACCGGGGTGTGACCATATCCACTACCAGGCAGAAGAGGGTCAGAGCTGAGTGTCCTGGGCCATCCCTTCCTCGGCTTGACTGGGCGACCGGGAACGTTTCTGCATCACGCGTAGGTCTGACGGTTGGCAAAGCAGCGTTCAGAGTGGCAGGGATGCTCCTCTTGAGTGGAACAAGCTGTAGCTTAACCCTGTAGCTACAGCAGAGCGTGCCGTCTTCATTTCTGCGGCCAGAAGGACATCAGCTGGACTGGGACTCTCTGCCAGCTCATGGAGCAGCCCCAGGGTACGGCCCGTTTCGGATACCCACGGCCAGGGGAGCACAGCAGCGCGTGTCCTACCTCCACGGTGCTCGCTGCGTGCTGGCTGCTGCCCATCACCGTGCTTTTCCCTGGCACTTCAATTAGGACCGGGAGTTTGATTGCAGGATGCAGAACCAGCTGGAGAGACTGATGGGGATGCAGGAAGGAAACAGCAAAAAAACCATCCACACCTCTTCAAAACCAAAAAAAAAAACCCTTAAAAACTCTGGAGCTTATTTTTATCTTTGAAGGACTAGCTTCAAGACCCCAAACTCTGTAACCGGCTTGGTTCCGGGGGAGGCACGGGGTGAGCGGACACCGGTGGCCTGTGCCCAGCATCACCCCACGCCGTGCCCCTCGCAGCCCAGCAGCGAGCTGGCTGAGCAGAGAGCTAGGGCAACCCCGGGGCTATTTATAGCAAGTCAGAAATGAACCCGGTTTTTATATCGTTATGTCTTTTGCAGAGCTCTGTTCTTACAGGGAAATATTTCAGGAATCCTGAAGGAAATGGGGAGGCAGAGGGAGCTGGAAAGGGGGTCGCTGGCCCTGCAGCAGCTCACCCGGGGCAGGGACCATGCGGGCGCCGGGCTGGGAAGCAGCCGCCGGCCGGGAACAGCCTCTCCTTGCATAACCGCTGCATTTTTTTCCCCATCAGTAATCTATTGCTCACTGCCACCCAGGGGGAGGAACAGCCTGCGTGTATGGGAGGCAGGAGAGCAAATATGGTAAAATATTTGGGCAGCTTCCCTCGGGAAAAATCCTGAGTCATTCTTCTGAATTACACTGGGGTCTTTATTGTCCCTGGCGGGGGGTTAAGGTTGTGCCTCAAAGACTTGCCCATGCGAGACCTGGTGCACGGCAGCACGCTGGAAGGTTGAGGCACGTCCGCCGGAGCCGACAGCATCCCGGGACCGCGTCCTCGTGCACAGCCTGCCAGCCAAACCTGCCGGCGAGTCTTAGCATGCTCCCGTGTTCGTCTCCTCCCGACTCGGGGGGAGCTTCTGCCTCCTTTGCAGATGACCTGAGCAAAGAGACATCCCCCAAAAGCCCTGTCCCTGCAGAGCGGCCGGCGTGGGGCCAGGCGAGACCCCGCCAGCAGCACCCCCTCCTCCCCTCGGGCGCTGGGCTGCAAATCACTTGAGCTTCCTCCTAAACCGGACCGATGGAGCAATGCTCCGACACCCTTATTCCTCACCACGTGCACGTGGACTTCGTGCTGTAGTTGACCCGATCCAACTGAAAGGCAAACAAACTGGGAGGGGGAACAGGCTGCTCTGACCTGTAGATATGCCACGTCTCTCCGATTCCTAGATTTCTCCCAGGACGCTACTGAAACATGTCCCTCACTGGGAGGGTTCATCCTTTGCTCATGGTTAGACCAGACTAACCACACTGTTTAGCCTGCTTGGATGGAGAAGGATGATGGAAAAAAACCCCAACGCTTTCCTGCTGGTCAGAGAAGGGAAGAAAAAAAAACCAGCAGGGCCCATGAGCCCTTTCCAGCCACCAGTGCCAACTCCTCGGCCGATAAAGGACTGGGTGCATGGTCAGCACCCGCTTGCTGCAGCCAGCACTGCAAGCCACGCAGCGTGGCAAACCCCGGCAGAGCCACGCCGCCATCCCGGAGGACACCCGGCCGTGCCTGCCGATGCCCGCGCACGCTCCCCTCTCCCACCACGCTTGAAAAGCCTCCCTCTCCTCCCTGCTTTTAGTTTTGTTTGCGTTGGGCAAAAACTAAAAAAATTAGGAAAAATTAGGAAAAAACTAAAGGCGAGCAGGGAAAAGTCTCTTTTCATCTTTTGTATTTCCCAGAGCAGTTTTGCTGAGGGTCTGGACTGGGTCTAGCGAGGCACGTGGCACCTCCCTCTCTCCATCCCAGCCTTGGTTAATGCCCCGCTCGTTATCAGCCCCCAGCTCCTGTTTTCTTTCAGATGTATCTTGGCACTTTCAGTGCAAACTGAACTCCATTTTCCCTTTATCAGGACTGGCTACTCCGTACACGGCTCGGCCGGTGTTAATGAGAAACTAAGGCTCTGTCCTCCGTCAGGTGGAATAAGTGACCTTTTGATTGCAGTTTAGCAAAGCGTGGGTCCCAGCCGTGGAGGTCTCAAGGTCGAGGAAAATGCTGATCAAGTAGGGAGATGTTTTGGGGTTATTATCGGCTCCACCTGCCAAGAAAGGGCCGAGTTCAACCTTGATTTTAAGAGGAGATGGGCAGGACGCTGCTGGACGGCCTCACCGCATCCCTGCTTGCTGGACGGAGGCTGTGAGTCTGGTCACAAAGGCAATTTGTGGCTCTTAGTGATTTTTTTTTTTTCCCCTGCCTGGGACCTCCGGCTTCAGGAAAAAATACTGGCAGAGATTTAATGACCGTAAAGACAGTCCTCTGCGGAGGCTCACTTGGACAAGATCCTGTTGTTCTCCTGGGCTCTCCGGATACCTCACTGAGCAGTTAAGACCCAGGTTATCCACTGTCACATCACATCCCCTCCCCACGTCTGGCCTGGAAGCACTTCATCCATCACATAGGCCAGCTCTTGTGTTGCTGGAGACGCGGTTTAGCTCCAGCCATGCGCTGACACCCCTCCTGGTCCTGATGGGGCGAGGAGAAGACAACAGAGTCCCTTGTGTTCCCGCTTGGGGCTGCTTTCCCAGGGCTTTGCGGAGGGAAGAAGGCAGCACAATTTGTGAGACCTTTGACCATCTCAGTCATTGCTCACTGCCTCAGTTTCCCCTCGGATAGCACGCAGAGTCCTTATCCACCCCATGCCCCCCAGCTCTGCTCCCCAGCACCCTCCCCGCTCCCCAACAGCCTCTGGGCTCAGAGCAGTAAGGGTTTCCATCCCAGGGCTCATCCTCATCACCCCATAACCGCTCTCTTCCAGGAGACACAAGCTTTACAGAGAGGAGCTGAACTTAACCTCCCCGGCGGCACCGCTGCCGCTCCGGCCGGAGGCCAGCT
>NW_009197492.1:0-28428 GCF_000690835.1 Fulmarus glacialis | reverse complement strand
GGCTCTACCCACGCTCCAGCCCCGCCGTCAACAGGCTCCTCCGGGACATGCAAGACTTCACCACTATCAGTGCCGGTAAGCACCCTCCTGCTGCGGAGACGGGGCCGTTGGGAGCTGCACGGGGCTGGGGGGCTGCAGCCCCCCCAGATCACTTTTGCAAACAAGGCAGGGGCTGTCGCTCGCTGGAGGAAGCCCCGAGCCCTGTGCCGGCTTCCCAGCAGGTTTTGTGCCGTGCAGTTGCCGTGCCTTTACCTTGAGACAGGAGGAAGGACTCGGCTGTGGCCCTTGATGCAGCATTTTTTGGTGCCAAGCATGCCGGGGACCCGTTGCATGACAGTTTAATCCCAAGAGGCTGCCTCAGGCCCCCCCGAGGGGACTGCACCCCTCGCTGTGCACCGATGGTACCGGGGCTGCCAGGCTGGGGTAGCGCGGGCAGGCAGGGACGGGCAGGCAGTGCCTCCCTGCATGCCCCATGCTGGGAGGGGGGTCAGCAGCAAGAGACCGAGCCCGGCGGGGTCTCACCCCTCCTCCTACCCTTGCAGACTACAGCCAGGACGAGAAAGCGCTGCTGGGGGCCTGCGACTGCAGCCAGAGTGAGTGCGACGCTTCGGGTCCCTGCGCTCCCCCCAGCACGCCATCGCTTCAGCTGACCCCAATCCCCGATTCCTCCACCCTAACCTCAGCAGGGGGAACGCAAAGCCAGGCAATGCCAGGCCCTTCTCCCTCCAATTAAACCCCACCACCCCAGCTGAGGCTGGGACGTGGGTGCCAGGACACCAGTACGCCACTGGTTTCTACTGGGGGAGGGAGAGAAAAAAGTCCCCAAGAGGACGTAACAAACGGCTATTGGGAGAAGTGCTGGAGGGAAATCTCCTCTATGGCACAGGGGAGAGGGAGAGAGAGGAAAAATAACTGCAGAAGCAGAGGGGAGCAGCTGGAAGGAGCGATGGGATGCACTCACCGGGATGGAAAGCCGAATCGCGCCGGAGCGCGTAACCGCGTGCCGGGGAAGCTTTCCTTTTCCGAGGCGGCTAACGTCTCGTTTCCTCCCCAAGTTGTGAAGCCCAGCGGCGTGCACCTGAAGCTGGTCCTCAGGTTCCAGGATTTTGGGAAAGCCATGTTCAAGCCCATGAGGTAAGGCACGCCGGCAAAGCCCCCGCCTCGACCCCCCCCAAGGAGCCCCGCAGCGCGGGGTGCGAGCATCCTTGGCAAGGACAGGCACACCGCAGCCGCGTCTTTCCTCTCCTGCGCTCAGCTACCTTGACAGCTGAAAAGGTTTCATTATTACTGGCTGCTTGCACCGTCCCAGAGCCGCCCGCGGATAAACACCGGTGTTCCCACACCGCTTATTGACATTTGAAATTTCTCGGTTCATAGATGCCAGACGGCAAAGGACCTTGGGGCACTTTGCTGTTAGGGACTGCCCATTTCTTCCTCTTCCCCAGCTGACTTTGTGCTTTACCTTGTTTCTCCTTGGATTTCCCAGAGCATTTCCAAGAAATAACCATCAGTCCCGGTCACCTCAAACAGGAGTTTTAAATTGCTTTTGCACTTATTTCTGGCCCTGTGGGACTCTTCACGTTTATTCCCCCTCACTTTACTTTCCGTGCACAGGCAGGACAGCTACAGCTGGCAGCACACCGGCTGTGATGGTTTGCTCATCCAGAAAGCAGCCAGCTCCTCTCCCGGTCGTTTCCGTCCACCTCTGCCCGGTGGCCGGCAGGTCCGGGAGGTGAAGGAAAGCATCCGTGCACTCAGCTGGGCCAGGAGGGCTCAGCAATGCCTGCGGGCTTTCCTGTGATACACAGCTGCTTGGGAGGCCGCGCATGCAAATTCACATGCCACACATATTGGGGCACTGTGTGACAGCCAGAAAATGAAATTAAATGAGCTGGTGTTCCCATCTCAGGGATGTGACAGCATCAAACCTGAGCTCTTCTCTACCTCCCACAGGGACGTGAGAAGTGCAGCATGGCCTCTAGCATACCCCAACGCTGTCCGAAGTGGATCTAAACTCCGGCACAAAGAGTTTTAAAGCCCACAGTCAGCCCTCCTGCCTCCCTCACCCAGCCGGCACCGAGTCAGGGTTGGCTCCGGCTCAGCGCCGGGGACTTTGGGTCCTGGCCTGGGCACCAGGCGCTGCAGCTCTGCCCGGTGGCCCTGGCACCAGCGCGGCCACACGACGGCCGTTCCCCAGCACATCAGCTGTCCCCGGGTGCACTGTCCTTGTGCCACCACTTTGCGTCCAGGCTGCCTCCCGCTGCCCGCACCCCTGCCTGCCTGCCCTGCCCGGTTAGATTAACCCCCTTGATCTCTCCCAGGCAGAAACGTGACGAAGAGACTCCTGAGGACTTTTTCTATTTTGTCGACTTCCAACGGCACAACGCGGAGATCGCCGCCTTCCACCTGGACAGGTAGGGACCTGCCGCCTCCTCCAGCTGCCAGCACCTGGTCCTCTGCCCGTGGAGAGCTTGGGCGTGAGGAAAGCCGTGCTGAGTCCTGCAGAGCTGCTTGGCCTTAGATACGTGATTGCCTTGCAGCACCCTTCTGGGAGCTGCTGTATTACTTGGGGACGGGGCGGCTCTGGCTCTCATCTGAAGCCCAGGGTCAGCTTCGCCTTGGCCACTGCATGAGAACAGGCTAGCAGATGAAGTCCGGGTTGCAAACGGGTCAGGTATTTGTCACACGCACATGGTCCCTCCCGTGCATCGAAGTACAAAGATGAGCTCTGGGTGCAGCCTGGATCCCCTCCCGGTGCGGGAGTCACACGCTCAATCAGCAATCAAGGCATGTTTTGGATTGAGACAGACCGCAGCCATGCAGTTTCAGGCCCTCAGCTAATGAGCAATTAACCTGGCACCTCTTCCCAGCAGGCTTTGTATTTAATAAAATCAAAAATACTCTTAGTAGAAGAGGAGGGCAACAGCCTTCTTCCCCTCGATGGGATGAGTATTGAATATCAAGGGAAGTGATCCCTGATGACAATGGTGGATGGGGGTCTCCAGTTCCCAAGCCCAACTTACACGATAAGCAGGACTAAGTCCTGTAGCTCAAACTCTGAGCGAGGGAATGAAGAGAGCTGAATTCCCGTTCCAGCTCTGACCCAACATCACCGCAGTGACTCTGCCTGACCCGACGACCATCAGCTTGCCTCTCTGCATCCCAGCTCCACCGCCAGAAAAATGAGGCTGGACGGCTTTTCTGAAGTGCTTTGTGGTTTTTAGAGCTGAAAGACGCTAGATGAAAGCAAATGATTTTTTTTTTTTTTTCCTTTAAACATTGCTCAACAAGTAACAGGCTAAATCCTGTTTTGTGCCCGACTCTCAGAAGCAGAGGGCATTACCCAAGGAGCAGAGAACAGCATTAGCCGGTTCACTCCACGTTACTGACTCAGCAATCAACAGCGGCTTTCCATTCACTGACACGAATGCCTGCCTGCCCCAGGCCCTGATTTTTTTAACGATATTTGAGATGAATCAGCCAGGCATGAGTGCTTCCGAGTGGGGTGATCCCTCCTCGCCTCCCACTGTCTCGGCCACCATGTACCAAGTTCAACGCATCTTTTCTCCGTGTCAAACCCAACATCGTAGAAGGGCCTGAAGAGCTGTTCTGCCTCCCGAAGGACCCAGCTTGCATGGAAGGGAATGGGAGAAACTGGTTAGGGAAAAGACATGAATCCTGGAGAACATCCAGATTATTCCAGGCGGCAGCTATTAAAATACCAAAGCCCGAACTCGGCCGCATTTTGGTCCAGAGGGTAAAATGATCCTGGCTATTTGCTAGAAAGAAGCTGGGAGAAAAAAACCATCCATGTGGGTGCAGTCATCAAAAGGCCCCCGGTTGACCAGCGGAAGGGACGAGGGCAGCATCTGCCGTCCCACGTTGCCGTCCCGTGCAGTAACGTCTCTTTGCACCGCAGGCTCTGAGCCACTGTCCCTTTTGTGCAGGATCCTGGATTTCCGGAGGGTGCCGCCCACAGTTGGGAGGTTGATCAACGTCACCAAGGAGATCCTGGAGGTCACCAAGAACGAGATCCTGCAGAGCGTCTTTTTTGTCTCACCAGGTAGGCGAGGGCTTGGCTGCTGCGAGCTGGGATTAGACATGTTGGTCCATGGTGGGTGGAAGGGCAGGGTCTGCATGCAGCAGGACTTGTGCCGTTCAGCGGAAATTAAATTCTTGGGTGTAACGTGCACAAAGACACGGTTACAGTAGAGGTGTCCCTCAGCCTCCAGCTGGAATCATCTGCCAGATCTACTCGCCTGCCCAATTTTCCCCAGCCTCTCCCCTAGCATGGGACCAGGTCTGTCCATCGAACAAAATCCAGGTATTGTCCACGATTTGGCAGTTTCACATCCATGATGTGGTTACATATGCCACAATATATGCAGTCACCGTCACGCGATGGGGAAGAAGTCAGTCCAGGCTACCTTGCGGTCTCCTGCAAATCGTAGCTCCTTTCCCCGTTCTCCTCTCTCTTCTCCTCCCAGCCAGCAACGTGTGCTTCTTTGCCAAGTGTCCATACATGTGCAAGACTGAGTACGCGGTGTGTGGGAACCCTCACCTCCTGGAAGGGTCCCTCTCCGCCTTCCTGCCGTCCCTCAACCTGGCACCACGCCTCTCCATCCCAAACCCGTGGATCCGGTCCTACTCGTTTGATGGAAAAGAGGAGTAAGTGGGTAAATGATGCTGCTTCCCATATCTGCGTTGCAGGGAACGCATGGGAAGGAGAACGAGCAGGGTACAGACACACGGACATACGTACAGAAATTGTATGTCCAGGCAGAGGAAGGCCAAGGTTCAGAGATTGTCCATAATTAGTTTAATAACTCTTAATGCCTGGAGATCTCTGCACGGGAGACCAGCTTTGGGGTGCTGTTGGGACCCAGCAGCAGCAACCACTGAGTGCGTCTCCCCCTTCTCCATCTCCTGCAGGTGGGAAGTGAATCCGCTCTACTGCAACACGGTGAGGGAGATCTACCCCTACAGCAATGGCAACCGGCTGCTTAACATCGTTGACATGGCCATATTTGACTTCCTAATAGGTATGACGAAGGGGAAAATAACCTTCGCTCCTTCCGTGTGGGCCTTCAGCATCAGTCTGTCTGCCCTCCCACGCCACGGTGTTTCTCAAAGCCATCCCTTCTGTTCCAGAGACAGTTTTGGGAGACTCCTGTCTCCCCGCAGCCAGCCTGACGTGCGGGCGAGGGGGAGCCCCCAGGCCCACCCCAGCCCACGCCCCGGGGGGGTCCAGCAAGATGAAAGCAGTAGCTCTGAGCATCTTAGACACTTCCAGCAAGGCAAACAAGTATTTCATGCAGATCTGAAAGAAAACGTAGGATAGTTCAGAAAATTACTTGGTCACATGCAAGGGAAACTGTTCCTCTGTCTGCCCTTTACCAGGGAACATGGACCGTCACCACTACGAAATGTTCACCAAGTTTGGGGACGACGGCTTCCTCTTGCATCTGGACAACGCCAGAGGGTGAGGCTGTGGGAGGACATCGGGGAGGGGGGCAAGGGGGTGGGCAGGCACTAAAGCTCTGCACTCTATGCTCACCCCCCCCAGGTTCGGACGGCATTCCCACGATGAAACCTCCATCCTGGCCCCGCTCTCCCAGTGTTGCATGTAAGTGCCAGCTTCATCTTCCTTCCCAGACACGTTGGTGTTCCCACCGTAACGGGCTGGCAGTGCTTGCTGCTGGAAGTCACCCAGGCCTGGCTCCATCCAGCAGCACAGGAAAGACCCCCCGCTAATCCCAGCCAAGGGGGCAGGCCAGACACCGGAGCATGGGAATCACGAGTTGTCCCTGAAACAGGGATTAAGCTTTTGTATCAGTTAGAGTATTAAGCTCTGTTGTGCTGCAGCCTGCTACGGTGTCATACGTCTACCCTTCCTGGATACTTTCCCGTTGAAGCTAAAAGACTTTGCAGGTGTAAAAGCTTTCAGTGATAGACCAGGAGACACTGTCCGTTGGATTAAACCCTTCCAGAAGTGTCTCCTAGCATTTCCCAGCCCATCGACATGAGGTGCTATCAGCCCCATTCGTCTGCGTGAAGCTCAGAAATCTGCATCCCAAAGCCTGGTAGAACTTTAGTACAGCTAATCAGGTTTCTTCTTCCCATGGCAACAAGCAGAAGCTCATAAATTTTACTATTTGAATCCTATCTTATCCCTTTGTTAATTCACATAAATCAACTGAAAGTTAAATTTAAGAGACAGAAAAAGCTGCTCTTCCCTGTGGTTTCTCTCTAGGAGATGCCTAACCTATTTCCTCGCTGTCCCTGCTCCATCTCAGCCTCAGGGTGTTAACTGCACTCCCTCCCCAGACACTTGTAATACTGGATCTAATTTTAAGAACTGCTATTTGCACCCAGTGAATCTTTTCACTTATAATTACAGGCTCGCAATGAATCCTTCTCACGAACTCCTATTTTGTGTGGTTTAAATTAACTCTGCCTCTTAATTTGACCTGTATACAGTAAGATCCACAGGTCAGATCCTTCCTATTCTTCCAGATCCACCTCCCAGAAGCTCTTCTTAATTTAGTTCTCCTTGTAAAAGACAGTGGTAAGAAGACCTGCAAGTCACACCTTATAATAAGCCATCTAGGGCCAAGAACAGCATAAAAGCATCTCATGCTGCCTGAGGGAGACACACAAAACTTCATTTCCCACAACAGCCAATCCATTCAGAGCGGAGGAGCATCCAAAAACACTTGGAAAGGAAATAAAAAGGTTTTTTTGAGTAGGTACAGAGGCCACAGATTTCGGCCTGCCCTTACCAACTAGCTGGACACAGCCCACCGAGTCACCTCCCTGCTCCTCTGTGAAGTCGAGCCGTGTACACCCAAGCAGAACAAAGTCCTCCAGCCCCTCCAGACAAGGGGGACCACTCCAACCACAGGGACGCTCCATTTCCTATTCAACACATTCATCTCGTTCCCCAGCTGAGTTCTTCTCTAAGTTTGGCTTCCAGCAGATTTAAGTCTTCTGGTATTTTTAGCTACCTTGCCCAGCTCCCACACCAGTCCTTGTCCCACATGTTGAAGTCTGCTGCTCTCCTCTCCCAACGTACAGTAAATGGCACAAATAGAGCCATGCAGTAAGAGATGGTCCTTTTCCTGAAAGGGTTAAAACCCTCAACAGGGCACAGATAGGCCTGAAAACGGCCCCCAGTTAACCTAGCTCATGTATCTTCTTGGCCGAGGATGTCCCTAGAAGGCTCTGGGTCAAATCTTCAACAATTCAGAACAACAGCGGGGTTACAACTGCCCTGCGGGAGAGGAGCAGGGCCAGGGGCAGGATTTCCATCTCACGCTCCTTTCCATATTCTGCCTGTTTCTTACATAACCCTTACAGCATTAAATAAGCCATTCCCCACAGGGTCAGACTATCCCGTTCTCCATCTCCAAGCCCCGTCGCTGTTCGGACCAGAGCAAACACAGCTGGCGTTTACCCACAGCAGCTCCTCACAGTCACCCCTTGCCTAGAAGGAGAGCGTACGCACGCTCGTTTGCTGCGGTTCGCATCTGCTCTGTGTAAGGCTTTCTCTGGCAGCAGCAGCAGAACCTCACAGCCGTGCTCCGGCAGTGATTTAAAGCCTCCTTGCCAGCCTTAGCACTTGATCAATTGAAATTTTTTTTTTTTTTTTTGGTAGGAATATTAATGCAAGCCTGGCAGTGGGCAGCCAGGACAACAGCCACAGTTTAAGTCGCCTGCCCCCGTGCCAGCACTGCGCAGGAGGCAGCCGGTCGCAGCACCTTTCTCCCTCCCTTGTGCAATGCAACAGGCATCACTGACCAAAGACGTGTACCTCGCTTGGCTGCTCCAGAGCATTACGAGCACCTGGTGCAATTCAGCCGCTGCTCGGCCAGGCACAGCAGCACCAACAAGCCTTTCCCCTGGCATCTGAACAGCGTATGTCCTGTTAGAGTTGCAGAGAGCCAGATCGCTGTTCCCGATCAATGCCTTGGGTAAATAACAGGCATACAAAGGCAAATTCTGGAGCTGGTTAAAATGTTTCTGACTACACCTTTTTCCATCTGAAAATTCTGGCTCAGCTAAATAGGAATGGCTCCACGAAATCGGACTACTTTGTTTCCAAAATTTAAAGGGCAATAATTAAAACCGCTGATTAGTTTCAGTATTAGAGATGCTGAAGTCAAAACACTTTTGCTGGGGATTAAACAAATGATTTCAGAATACTTAGTTTCTTTCCCAGAAGTGTTCCACGATGATAGCTTTTCACTCCACTTTCTGTCAAAGGGAAACAATATTTAAATCTCAGTACCTCTTAAGGTGAACAGTCATAGTTAAATCAGTTCCAGGAAACATTCCCTCTTTTTGCTCAGAGTTTTGACAGAAGATTTTTTTTCTCATTCATGCCTCTTCATTTTACCTCCCCCTCTGCCCCCACCCCATAAATGTCATCCCTGGGAACATGGCACCACCCTGCAGTAATCTGGGGAACTGGGTCATCTCTGACTCAGAGGAAAAACACTCACTACTGAACTTCTATCATGTTTGTCTCTCTGATGACAGAAATCTGCAGTACAAATACTCTGCAGTCTGGAAAAACAAAGGAAGAAGCAGAGGTTTCTGCAAAAATTTTCATTTCCTTCAGAAAGAGAAAGCTTTTTTCCCCAAAATTCTTTGTCAAGTATCTTCACCCATTTCTGCCCTCCTTCTTTCCCCTACCACCACAGCTGGTTCTTGCTAGGATGCCGCAAGAAGTTTGCATTAAGATGTCCGATTTCTTTTTTTCCAGAATAAAGAGGACAACGTTATTGCGACTCCAGCTCTTGGCTGAACCCGAATATCGGCTTAGCGATGTGATGAGGGAATCCCTCCTGCAGGACCGCCTGGCACCCGTCCTCACCGAACCCCATCTCTTGGCTTTAGACAGACGGTTACAGCTTATCCTGAAAGCTGTGAGGAAATGCATAGACACATATGGAGAAGCCAAGGTGGTGGCCAACGACACCACGCAGCCCGAGGCTCCTGCATCTGACAGAGTGAAGCTGACCACTTAAGCAGTCCTTAACTCATGCTCAGAGGTGGGGAAAACCCCTGCAAGGCAAGTGTTTTAATAGCTGGTAATTTCCACCTACAAACGCTTGCGGAGACCGAGAGGGGAAACTCTTCAGAAGATCTTCAAGAATCACACTGGGCTTCCATGCTGGGTATTCAACCAAAGCTTCTGTGCTTGGCCAGTGTGTTGGTAAGTTGTGGTCCGACTGCAGCAGACCTTTACACCCCGAATACCAGCTCTCTGGTGGAAAAGCAGGGATCTCCTGTTCTGTAGTTGGTCGTGCCCTTGGGAGGGCGGGGGAACACATGCCATTGGTTTGCTCAACCTGCACGGGATCTCGGTCTTGCTAGTGAAGGACACAAACTAGATCCAAGGATGAGGCTTGAATAAAGAGATGCCAAGAACATTTTCCTCTTATTAAGTCTCTGTTCTGTAATCAAGACTGTGTATTTGAGAAAAGAGCAATCTTACTTCACAAGGGCAGTACCTGCCACTGAGACAAGATAGCACATTGATTCGGCATGGTCAGACTGAAGAGCATCTGCACAGCATTCACCATCAAGCCTGTCCGTTGCCTCTTGGTCTCTTCAACAGTGATCAACCCGCTCCACTTCGATCTGTGCATGTCGCTCAAAAGCCCACTGCCTCACAGGGCAGTAAAACCACTTCTACTTTTACCTGCCTCGTGGGTGGAAGAGCCAGTCTGGGTTATGAGAGAAAGGCAGGTATGTGTTGCCTTTGACCTCAAGGAAAAAAACCAAACCAAAACAAACTGCTCAGAGGCATAGGACTGTATTTACAATTCAAGAAGCCACCCACTTCTGGTGAAAACATTTTGCCAAAGTGGGAGGATCTATCTCAGGTCATCTTCTCACTTCTCATAGCTTTAAAATCACTTACATTGTCAGAAGTCCCTAGAAAACAGAAATGGTACACACACACACACACACACACACACCCCCCTCATCTCTGTGCATTTTGAGATGCAATAGGAACTGGAGAAAAAAAAAAAAAAAAAAAGAGGGGAGGGAGTTTTTGGAGATCTTTCAATTTGTAGTTTTCCCCTTGCCTCTCAAGGAAAAGGCCTAAGAATGGTTTGAATACTGAAGCTCTCTTTAATAGCTTTTTCCTTTAACTGTTCAAGAATGAGTGCACTGAGCTCTTTGGCTGCCTAAAGAAAGTAGCTGAGAACTTTATTGATAATTTGTCATCCGGGGGTGAGGGGGAGAAAACACCACAACCAATCACTAGAAGCTCATTCTAAACTAACCTTTAAGTTAAACAAAAACCATCTACACCATTGCAGACCTTTCAGAGGAGAATCCTAAAACCATAGCACAAATGTTGTCAGGCCGCAGTTGTTAACAGGTTCTCAGCAAGCTGCTGCACCTACCACTAGCTCATTTTCTCATGGGCTGGAATTTTGCCCAACCTGAAGGGAACTCTGTGACATTTAAGTGCCTGGATCATGCAAGGAAGGAACAAAGCGTGTTTGGCCACAGCTATTGTTTTTCACAGGGGACTGTGCTGACATTTAATTCAGCTCCACAATAATTCTACAATACACCTGTCTCCACACTGTAAAACCACAGAGGAGACTGTAGTTGTAATTTGAGTATGTCCCTACAGGTGCCTGTTCTATTTATTTGTATGGGGAAGTTCGGAGTGTTTCTACTTAGCAAAGAGATTCCTCCAATATTCTGAAGCCACAAAGATCAGCGAAAAACCCCCCCACAACCAACCAAAAAAAAAAAAAAACCAGCCCACACCACACTCCTTTAGTCTCTCCCAACTTGTGATTCAGCCATGTCCTCCCATTTCCAGCTTTCACAAAAGCAAGGTTTTAGACAGCCTCAATCAAACAAACAGGATTCTCGACGTTGGTGGGCTTACATACCTTTTCATTCTTGTGGACAGAGAATAGATGAACATAAAAGGATTTAACTCACTCTCAGCATGCACGGTGCGGCGGTTATTTCGGTACAGGACGCTGTATTCCCGAAGTTGTATCTCCCTCTACCGGTGACTTTTTGTGCGCTCACCACACGTGACAAGCCCAAAATTAATTCGGTCAGTGTCATGGAATGGTTACTGTTGGCTGCTTGAACAGGAAGAACATGGCAACAGAAGATAAGTTTAAAAGTAAATTTATAAGGTTGGAAGTGGAAATTTTAAAGTTTCATTTTAGGTAATAAAGTTTTCAGCCTTTTTTTTGGGTCAAGGGGATGGGGGAAAGGGAGGGCAGGATGAAGGAAACAAACCCACAGATATTTAAATAGCTAGTACACTAACAGAGATTGCAAGGTTGCTTTCTTCTTTTTTTTTTTCTCCTTTACGTGGTAGCTTTTTAACATATCTTCAAAGTTGGGTGATAGCTTTCTCAGAGCTGGGTGCAAAACATGTCCAGTCTGAGCCGTTTCAGGTCACCACTCTTCAAATTTTTTCCTACTTCATCATAGTGTGAAAATCCCCCTCTTCTATTTCTCACTGCCTGTCCACCAGAACTCATCCACGATTAATCATCACGTGTTCAAAACTTTCATTAAGGATATGCATAGATGGGAGCAGACAACTTACAGAAGCTTATGAGCTCCAATAATAGTGGCTGGGCTGAGAATTAACAACCTTAAGAGATCAAAGCAGCATGAGTTGCTAAGAGACACTCAAGCAAGACCTTCTCACTTCAAAAGCAGTCATGTGCACCCAATGCCAGAACTCCAGAGAAGTTCCCAGGTCACAGGCACAGGTTGGCTCGTGGAGACCAAGCTCTCCGGCAGGCTCCAGAGGGGAAGGTTCAGTTGTGCTGTAAGCTAGGACTTGAAATCAAGCCTCCAGAGTTAACACAAAGCTAATCCATTAAGCTGCCTAGTTTCTACCACCTCATTAATAACGTACCCTCTAAGACCAAACGAAAACACAATAATATCGGGATTGGGGGGGGGTGGGGGGTGGGGGAAAAAAAAGAGACTGATTGCATTTAAGAATTTAAATCATTTTATTGCTTTACCTGCCATTAGGACAATCTATAACAAAAGGAATATAATATAATATATTAGCACATACAGTAAATCAGACTTATATAGTCAGGTAACAATACAAAAATGGTCCTCTGGTTGACTATAGCTTTCTAGGGCAATAGACTTCATAAATTCGCTAAAGGTGGACTAGCAAAAAATTACTTCTAAAGCCCTGAATGTTAGCTAAGGCAAAACTATGCCAATTGTGGTTTCAAACATATTTAAATTGCACACAAAGGTAAAGCTATAACTGTGATTAATATTTAACTCAGACTTAGCTGATTTATCTTAAAATCTTGTAGGTAAAACTACAAAAGGGAGTAAACAGCAAGCTAAAAAGATGCAGTAGTGAAACTTGATTAGAAAGCCTTATATAAAAAAAATGTGCATT
Organism: Fulmarus glacialis; assembly: GCF_000690835.1. Classification (NCBI taxonomy): domain Eukaryota; kingdom Metazoa; phylum Chordata; class Aves; order Procellariiformes; family Procellariidae; genus Fulmarus; species Fulmarus glacialis. The sequence continues at coordinate 15,989 of NW_009197492.1, read as the reverse complement.
TTTTTTGTGGAGCTCTAACTAGTTTACACAGTTTTTGGTGCTTTAAAGTAACACAAAGAACACATATGAAGAAAAAACCTGGATAGAGTCAAAACTTAAGAAAACAGTTTTACCAAAAAAAAAAAGATAGCATTTGCTTACTCCTTAAGGACTCTGGCAGAAATCCTCTACTCAACATCCCCTGAATAGAGAACTCAAACCACAAGCGTTTAAATCCCATTATTGGGATTTCAGGTTCAGAAATACCCTGAAACCTTTTGTAAAGGCTTGATACCCTCAGCATTATTTTGCATCAATTAGCAGACTCTTTCAGAATATCTACATGCCTGGGAAAAAGTGTGTTGAATTTGAATCCATATCACCTCAGAAAGGAAATAAAACGAGGGCTCCATCATTAGAAGTAGTTGCACAACAAAAGCAAAACTGCTTGCTGTCACTCCCAAATACAAACCTACGCTACTTTATATAAATTACAGTTTAAAGGAAACCTTAAAAATTGCCTACCATTATTGAACCGTGGAATTCAGTAAAAACTTTTGGGAAGTATTGGTGAGCACAGAGTAATGGAACACAAAGCTGGTAAATACTGAAATACATTTAAGACTCCGCAACATATTGAACTTGGAAAAAAAGAGTGAGTATGAAATATGCGTCATGTAAATTCCGTAAGCAAGGAAAGAGAATGCACCTTTTGTATTTAAAATTATGAATTGACTGATTTAAAAACTTAAAATAACTGACTGTTGCAGGAAAGTTAAAACATTCACTTTTTTCCTGCCTCACATTCTCTACCAAGAATAATGGCATCTATATAGACCAGCAATCTTGCCACCTGCAACTGATGCTGGCCATAAATACTCAACATTTATTTTCCCTGGTAAAAGGGTCACCTGAACTGATGATCATTTTTTAAGAAGTCAACTGAGGAATACAAAGCAAGCAAGAGTCACAGGGAAAATAAAATGTTTGCTTCCAATTTTTACACCAATCTAAGTACTTGAACATTACTAACAGCTGGACAGCTGCACCATTCTTACACCAATCTATGTACTAGAGACCAAAGTCAGGCATTTAATGTAACATTTGGTTCTTGCCACTTCGAACAGGAAGAGTTTTAAATGGCGTAACTATCGCTGAAGAAAAAACAAGAAAATCAGTTGCGGCAAGTCAGCAAATTAAGTAACAACTGCAGTAGTTCACCAGAACTATTAACCTTGAAAGCTTTGATTTACACTTGACAAAAACATAACTAAGCAATCTTAAACCAGCAGACACAGGAACAATTATACTGTTAAACTCCAACTGTGGCTTTCTTAGCAGCTGATGCCTCACGATTGAACCCAGGATTACAGTACCCAGAAAATTAAAAAAAGAAAACCCCAAGCCCCAAGAAGCTCAGTTAGAAGGGCAGTTCTCATTTGAAAAGAAATACAGCAGATTATGACCACAGCCTTAAAATCTGTCCAAAAATTTGAGAAACACCTTTAAAAAAATTTTTTTCCCCTCTCTACTGTCACCTCCTTACTGTATGGCAGTTGGCATTGTGTCAGGAGATCTCTCCCTCGCTGAAGCAAGGCTGCATTTGCCCGAGTTGGACATTCTTGCACAGAGAGAAGCCATAAGAGCAAATGTCTCCATAGAACTTTTTCTATTAATTTAATGGGACAGAGAGCACAGAACTAATATGCTCTAAATTAAAAATAGTGCCATGATAAGCAATTTTTTTTTCTTTTTTTTTAAACAGACAGGAAGCTGCAAATGCCAGTGGCAATGTGGCTCTGCACAAGGGTAATAAAGCAGTCTGCGTTCGTGAAGCATGTTTTGGATAGGGAGGAAGGTTTCAGACAGACAGCGATACAAAACTGTTGTACTGCTGGATGTTTCGCTTGAGAATATCCGAGCACGGACCCAGGACTCGTTCAAATCGGGGTCGATCAAGCTTTACACATTTCAACAGGCCACGAGCAACAACTGTGGCAGCACGGGGACGGTTCATCAACAGAGCTATTTCACCTAGGGCAACAGGAAAATGTGAACAGTGTTAAAAACCAACGTGCAAAAGAGCCAAAGAAAGTACCCTGTTGTATTGCAAACTGCTACAGGAGAATTGAACAGAAGGTAATTCAGGTTTTAACACTGATCAGAACAAGTATCTATGTAGTCACATTAGAAGCAACTGTGAAGGCAGCTTAAAAAAACTACTTGATGTTTTTTTTATTAAAAAGTCTGTCCACATTCAAGTCTCACTGAACAAGGCCTAAAGAATTTTCAACATTGGTTCTATTTGAGAAAAGGTCATGTTTCAATTAACCACATATTTTTCCTGGCCAACAGTAGTTATTTTTCTAATATGTAAGATATGCTACTCTTCAATTCTGATTTTTCTAGGACACTCAGGACAACAAGACCATGGTATTCAAGTAAAAAACATTAATGCACAAGGCAGAAGCCTTTGACCCATAGCTAGCCAGAATCAAGAATTTGACTTTGCCATGGGGCTGTGGAAGATAAGTATCTTGAAGTGCCATAGGATTCCCATTTTGTAAGTCATGCCAAAGATGTCAAAAGCTTTGTTTCAAATATCTGTTACAACTGCTGAACAACATATTTGGAAATGGATTTTTCAACAAGCCCGTTTTCATTAGTGATAATAGCTACCCCTGACATTCCTAGCAACAAGCGTGAAAGAAACCACAGCATCACCTTTTGGGTTTGTTTGTTTTTAAGCAGTTGGGCTGGTTATCTCCATGTTCAGGACTGAGGAAAGAACTCAGTGCTCCTCGGAGAATAAATTTGCCCACATTATCAGAACGGATGTTCAAAAGAAATGAGAAAAACTTTTCCTCTGTGCCCAATTAAAACTCTCGAACTCACTAGCCTCCAAAACACAGGCTTGCAAAAGAGTAAGTAGGTTCTAAGGGAGAGTTAAACCCCTGGGACAGGTCTGCAGCACCTGAACACAACGGTAGAGATAACGTTTAGTTTAAGAGTGGGAAACTCAACAGTACACATCAAGGGAAATATTAGAAAAGACTGAAATGACACACACAGAACAAAAATCTAGTACTAAATCCTGAGCTAAGCAGACCTTTGGTCAGATCCAGTACTACTACTGCACTCAGGTACACCCCACTCCAGGCCTTGCAATGCAGTATTTGTTGATTACATCATCTACAAAGCTGAAAAACTGAACAGACAACCAGAAGGCTTTAGCAAGAGAACTGCTTAGAAAGAGTAATAAGGAGAGAAGACCTACCTTAAAGATAAGAAAAAAGTTAGGCTTTTTTTTTTTTTTTTCCTTCTTCTTTGAGGGGGGAATGGGAGGGGAAGTATTTAAACATTAAATAGTAGGTTCTGAACAGGTTGCTTTGTTTCAGAACTGCAAGCCACTTTTCTTCTGAACCCAAAATAAGGCTTGCTATATACTGTTACCTTATACTCCTAGAACACTCTGTGAACATATATATCCAGTCCTTTTCTGTGATCCAAAATAAATCAACATACACTAGACAAGTGATTAGTTCCATGTGAAGACTATTTCGAAGTCTTCACAAGTAAGCATTTATAATAGGATCTTAGCCGCCTTCTTTGACAGCACACGTAAGCTTTTTCAAGCCAAAGCAACGTATATACCACGTAACATTTAGCTAAGTAAGAACACCTTCAACAGAGGAGAAATGACCCTGATCTGCACTTGGGAGACTACGTCCAGAGTACCACACAGTTTCAGGTGGTACTTTCACCCAGTACAAGGTGCTGACAAAGCAGAGCAAGTCCAGCAGTGCCACCCAGACGGTTAGGGGACTGCAGCACAGGACGTACAAAGAGATGCTGAAAGAGCTGGGTTAGTCTGACCTGGAGAAAAGAAGGCTAAGGAGGGAATCTTATTGCTGTCTTCAGCTACATAATGAGCGATTCTGCACAGTGAAAGGCAGAGAGAAAGCAACAAGTTGCAGAACAGGAAATTCTTGTCAGGCATAAAGAAAAAAAATTCTTCACAACAAGGCTGGTTAAACAGTGAAAGAAATTGCCCAGAGAGGTTGTGGGATCTCCATCCCTGGAGATACAAGAGACTTGACTGGACACAGCCCTGAGCAATATGATGCAATTTCAAAGTTAGCTCTGCTCAGGGTAGAGAGGTCTGACTGAATCACCACCAAGCCCCTTCTAAATTAAAGTACTCTAGAACAATCACCTTTCTGTGACATGCATGCACACCTGAATGCCAAGCGACTCTAATACTCACCTGACATTGAGTGAAACCACGAGAGTTAGCCAAAACAGCAATTAAGCTAATCCATCCCATCACTATCATCCACAGCAGTCATCAACACAGCACAGGTAAAATGGTGACAGAGATGTACATAATCGTAGTTGTCACTACGTAACTCACCAAAATAATCAGAAGGTGCCAGTCTGCCCACTTCAACAAATTCTTCATTTTCTGATCGACGCTGTAACACTGCAGCTGTGCCCTTTAATAAATCACAGCAATTAAACAATTGGAACTTCCAGCATCACTCAAAACATTGAATTCCACAGGGAACCAGCTGCTTTGCAGAAACAATTGTTACGATGTCTCAGTCTTTAAAAACCACTTCACAGTCCTTGCAGAGTTCACCAGACTGCTCTATAAAAACAGCTGGTCCTACCTCCCCTCTAAGCATAAAATGTCTTGCGTATTTACATATCCCCAGCACTGATTTCTTCCTGTGTTTCCGCATAACACTAAAGATATTACAGTATGACTAGCAAAAAAAAAAAAAAACCCAGACAGAAGACAATGATACCACTAGCAAGACATTATTAGCTATCTAGAACAGGTCTCTACTCTTCTGAAAAAGATAACTGGTTTCAGCCAGAAACTTGTTACTTTTTTCCTGGAAGTACCGTTTGTAAAAATAGCAAAACTAAATATAAGCTTCTGCATGTCCAGCAATATTATATTTCTTTAGCAATTCTCTACAAGTACATTCTTACATTTCGTTTTTCTCCAAGTGTCTATTTAGGGGCAGGATAAGTCACGTTAAAAAAAAGTAAAGTTCTAAACTTGACCTTTTAGTTTTGACCTTACTTACCTCCAAGATAATGAAGAACTCATCTCCTGGCTCTCCCTGGACCACAATCTTTTGCCCATCCTCAAACTGTACCGGTTCCAATGCATCAGCTACTGTGAGACGCTCCCACTTGTCCAGAGATTCTACAAAGTTAATAGTTCATTAAAGAATTATCTTCTCAAGGCACAAATTACAATTTTTGCTCTGTCCTTATACAGAGGTCAACCTACTTCTGGCTACATTTGTGCATCAGATATTAAGACTTGAATTAGAATTATTTTGGAATGATGCAGAAAAGCAGCACAGGCTTTGCAGTCACTTTTAACAGACTACCACAATAGCCTGTAATTGTAATAACACTGGACAACAGCTTTATTACAACATAGCAATTTATTCCACTTCAGAACAAAAATCTTCTCACTTACCCAATATAGATACTTTACTAAGGAATTCCTCATACATCTTTCTCTTTCTCAAAGTACTGCCCTACAAAAAAAAACAAACAAAAAAAAAAAACAAGCACACAAAGAAAAAAAAACAAACAAAAAAAAAAAAACAAGCACACAAAATTAGTTTTCTTTCTACTTCATGTTTTACATGAGGCTTCAAATAAAACTTAAGACAAAAATCTATTTAACCAGACATACTGCATCTTGTCTCACAGACCCCAAACCCACAAGATTAAGTGTTTTCAAATTTCATTATTTCAGTAATATTTCAGAGTTCAGCAACCTTCATAAAGTACTTAGCATTCAGTGCAGCCTTAACGTTTCTTAAATGCGTTCGTACTGTATAACCTTATCAAAATTCACAAATATGCTCAAATTAGTTACAACTGTTGTACACACAGCAAGCTAAATAGAGAGCAGAATTGAAACATCTGACAAGCTAACCAGTAGATACTACATTTCAGTCCAGTTTAATATTGCATTGGTATTGTTTTGTTCACTAATGCAAGATTCCCCAGGGCCCCCATGCCTGATAAACATATGCTGAGTGATCAACTTTCTGATCACAAAAGAGATAGCAGGATTTTGAATAAATAACTCCAGCAAAGCAGATAGAAGGCACAGATAGAAGGTCAAATGACCACTGTAAGTTTGAGTGAATAGTAAAACCAAAAACGTAATTCCAGGTTAGCACACACCTACTTGAGTCAATGGCATAAGCCACACATCAGCTAGAGAAATACTTGCCATCAGGATCCTTCTATAGCTATCTCTATCAATGCCCCACAACTTCACATTTGTCTTCGCTTTGACAGTTGCAGCGCGGGGAGTTCCATATATAAGAGCAAGTTCTCCAAAGCTTCCACCCTCACCAACGCTGGTTGCCCACTCGCTGTTCACATAAACCTGAAAGGTAGTACATGGTGATAAGCCAAGATCCACGGTGTCAGAGACAACAGGAAGCTCCTGCCACCCCATATTTCCTTTATGGTAAAGAGAAATTCTCACGTCTGTACAATCAGAGTTGACCATTTCAGGGTTCCATCAACACTTCACAGCCAACCCCAGTCCCAGTCACAATTTTTACTTTCCTCGACAAAGGGACTTTCTACGTCATATGCACAGAGACTACACATGTAGACTCCCGAGACCATTTGATAGGAAATAAAATCTCAACAAAGTCTCTGTCAGAGAAAGCTATGGATTAGTTGGACTGGAAAATAAAAAGCCTGGTCATTCTTAAAGCGTATCCCACACCTCAACTAGACTCCACCCTGCATTTGTAAAGCATTAGTACTGTGTTGGTGTCTGAATCCTTCATTTTGAAACTCAACACAACTCACGGTCTGTGCAGCCAGACTGAGCCGTTAAGGAGCAAAGAGGCTCCAAAGCAAAATAAGCTTCTACAAGTAAGAACTTATTATGAGAAAAGCTGCTAAAGGAAGCACCTGTACAAGAGGCCTACAAATATCAGACTATTCCTCTGCTAGGGATGAACATGTCATTCATAAACTACCAATAATGCTTACATCCATTTCTCCTTGATCAACAACATAGAAGTTATCACCTTCATCACCTAAAGAAGAAAAAAAAATTTGAATACACACTAAAGAGAGTAAAGCTACGCAAGCATTCATGTTTCACAGAACTGGCATCTCTGCCAACTTTGATGTTTAGAATCTAATAAGGTTGGCAGAGACAAATTTTGCACAGCTTACAGGGTGAAATTTCATATTTTGCTGATTTCACACTCCTCTCAGTCCTGTGAAAGAGGACATCTACTGGTATGCAGGAGATCAGCAGCATTTCCAGGATTACTGGAAAGGTGTAGCGGATCCATAATCTGACATAACGTGTTCTACAGAGCCATCAAATGACAATCTTTCCAACAGATAACATATGCAACGAAACCGCATCTTCCTACAATTGCTCCACTCCTCACTTCAGTATAAGCTGTGCCTCAGGTAACATAACAAGAAAGGGTCACTGCATCCAGGCAATGCTTTTATTTTCAAAAAAAACCCCAAAACTAACAAGAGCACTAGGCCAGAGTCTGCTCACCATCTCCCACTTATTCATCAATGTAAACATTGTCACTTGCCTTGCTGTATGACAGTCTCTCCTGCAATGTAAGTGACGGGGAACATTGCATCAAAGATGTCACTGAAGAAAAGAATACCAAAATTAGACAAATGCCTGGACAACTGCCATGCATGCATGCATCCATACATCTGTACCTCCAACCCACCAATCCTTTTCCTATAGCCTCTGTATGGTTCCACTGACTGTTGTAAAGAGGCTGTGCAGCTTTGTACACTATGACACATTTAGCTCTTCTGAAGTCTGCACTTTAAGAAACTTTCTTTAAGACTACAAAGATTTATTCCTACCTTCTTTCATTATCATCAAGATGGGCAAACAGCACATTCTTCTCAATAGCTTTTGCCAAAGCAGCCATAGTCTTATAATCTTTTGGAATAACCTAGGATATAATCAGAAAAAGTAACTGATTAATTTTTTGAAGAAAAATTTCTGCATTCCCCTGGGTAAATAAATTATTCAATTGCTACAAAACACTGGCTGAGTTTTTCCAGTTTCTTTCAAGCACTATGTATCTAAAATCAAATGTAGTCAATGTTTATAGCCAGTTTATGCAGAAAGTAAATCAAATCTTGTATTATTTTATGCAACTGTAAAAGCATCATTCCAGGCTAAGTTTGTAAGGTTTTTTGCAAGAGTACAAGTATCTGTTCCACCTGTGTTTTCCTATGAATAGCAGCAAGTCTGCTCTGCCATTAGGCTAAACGTAATGTTGTTGCAGCTGTCACATAACTGGAAGCACTTTGTTTATATATATATAAACTATATAAATATATGTACATATAAATATATATTACTTCAAAAGGAACAGGTCTATGTTATGCATAAATGGTTTAATTGCGTGACTGTTTATTCTACCCTCCAGTTAAACACCTATACACACAGGTCTGCTTTTTACAGTTATCACAAGACTTAACAGGCTATAGGAGCTGTGTTATTTAATACACTGGATAGAAGGTGGTCTTAGATAAACTCCTGGCTTGCAGATGCAATTTTTAGTAATGTTTAAAAGTTAGAGCACCTTTCTAACATAAGATGCAGCATCCTCTTCTGTATAGACTTCTGCACTGATGGCCCCACGCCTTCTTCGACCCTTAACCACAGGGTTCATAGGAGGAGGAGGAGAGATTTCATCCTCCCGTGAGTCTGAGCGTGAACCAGACTTCTGTTGATTCAACAACTGTTTTGTTTCCTCCTAAACAGGAAGGAAGACATCTCTGTGTCACATAATCCAGTAAAGCAAAAAAGCCATTACGTATTATATTCCAATCTAGTCTGCCAATGCAAGAGAGCTTCCTGTGTACTATTACTCCCACATTAAGGCAAACAGGAGACTAGAGCAACCAAGATCAAAGGCCTTTCAAAATAGATGGTAGATATGCCTTTCATTCATAACATTCATATCACAATGGTGTTTATTTTAATAAGTTACACTAATAGTTTAATAAATTAAGAAGTATAAACAAGTTGATTCTACTTTCTGCTACTGTATTCAACAGGCAATGAAGAAATTCTGCAAATGCTAAAGACATTTTCCCAACTGTAAACCCAGCAGTTCTTTCCCCTCAGCTGCGAGCTGTTAGGCCTTTTTTGATTTGAAAGACAGAAGAGCAATTCCTCAGAAATCCATGCTACATAAGAAGCTTTTGAAACAAGGTCAAGTCATGGACCAACTCGATACTCAATAACCACCAGTTATTTTAGGAGAAAGAAATATGAACACTGCTTACGAAAGAGCTAGAGGAAGGATGCTAGAGGCCAAACAGTAGGTTTTTTCCGCAAGCCACAGATTTGTCAACTTTGCACAACATTACACATTTTCCTTATTTCCCTCAGTTACCTGTTGTGCTGTGTTATAGTGATATTGTAGAAGACTTGAGTACTTACAATAAAATGAAGTCTAACTAATTTGACACACAGAAATTTCATTCTTCTATGTACCAGAAGATTCACCTTAATCTACTAAAATCAGATTAAAAACAAAACAAAAAGAGCCAAAGCATTTGCATCATAACAGCTCAAGTGACTTTCTCCCAGTGTTAAGGAAACAGGGTTTTGTGACATGCCTCAGAAAAACAAGGAGTCATCTGTTCTCTGAGAGCTCCCAGCACTTTTAAAAGCTGGGTTTGTCCCAGTGTCCTTGATCAAGCCGTCCCCTGCCCAGCTGGGCAGCTTGCTGCTTGGCTGCCACGCTCCACTCCGGAGGTGCACAGAGGCTATGTATAACAACAACACTTTGAGGAAAGAGACATCAGATAACCATTACAGTGAGTTTACATTTTACACCTCTCAGATAGCCAAAGAGCAAATACTGATCCGTCGAATTACATTTCACTTCCTGCCTTTTGCCCATTGATAAAATAGTGCTACATTTCAAAACGATGGGGGCAAAACATATTTAAAACCTTGTTTCTATCTTCTGATTTTAGAGAAACAAGTCTCAACTGAGATGTTGTTAAAAATAGCTGGAGCAGCAGTAAGTGTTCGGTTTAGAGAGTGCCTCTCTACAAAGCGGGCAACGCCACCAACCACAGAAATACACTGTTCGTTCATATACAGAATACTTCACCCATTAAAAAAAACTTGACACTTTTAAAATAAGTGAACACCAGCTGCTGTATTTTTTCCAGTCTCACGTAAAATATAAAATACTGAAATCCTGTAACTTTCAGAGATACCAGCACTTCAGCAGCATTTAGCTAGGGAGCTGTGTATCAAAACAGTGTTCAACAAGAGACTCGCCAAGGTAACGGCCCACTCAAGGAACAAGGAAACTGCACTAATAGAAAAAGTACAACTGGTAACTTCTGCCTGATCTGAGATTTAACATTACTATATTAAAAAGAAGTATGATAAGGTAGGGCATGGACACAGAAACCAGTTACAGGAGGGTAAGATAAGACATTAATTTAAAATATACCAGCTATTCTAAACAGTCTATATACACGCTCATCAAGAGGAAGATTACCCCCAAAGGAGACAAATTACTATATATTCACATTACACATCAGAAGACAACACTGTGCCATGGAGTAAGTGACATGCTTACTGTGACAATCTCACTGTTTTCATAGCAGTAGCTTTTCATGTATTCATCTTTTTAAAAATACATTTTATATTATTTCTGATACTAAACCACATATATTAATTACAACACCAGATCAGAGAAAAATTACACTGAAGAAAGAGTGGCAGTTGTTATTCTCAATTGCCTTAGAATGTAGCCAGTGCTTATAAGTGAGAAAATGTATTTGTTCCGGTTTAGAAGCTCCTCAAATTAAACACATAATGGACAAAGGCATTTATTTTGCTCTGTACTGATCAGTGTAACTAATACCTGGATTTTTAAAACGTTTATTACTAAAGTTAGCCTATTTATTACATCCAAGTGTTGATCCTGGTCTTCCAGCTGATGGAGCAGTTCAAGGAGTTTTCAGTGTCAATGACCACTAAGTGTAAATATTATTCTTCCTGACAAGTAAGAAATGGTTATTAATTCCATTTAAATTATTACAAGTAGGAAATATTAAAGAGATGAGACTTCACATACTCATATTTTAAGACTATCAGCTACTGAAGACAACCTTCACAATTCCAGAATTATGTTTTACACTGTATAGTCCAGCATCTGGTAGCTGTCATCGCACCAGAAAGTCTCAGCTTATTCTGGTTAATTTGTTTTTAATTTATATCAGCTCTCCATATATTTAAAAAAAAAAAAAACCAAAACCTCAGAAGCTTAAAAAGCAGTGTTAAAAGCTCTGTCATAAATTCACAACTGCAGAGTATATCCTTCTTAACTACCATACTTTGCAAAAGAAACACTTAGGAAATAGGAAAATATTCAGGTATTTTGGAGGCAGGGCGGGTGGTGGGGAACAGGTACAGTGACAATCACACTTCATAATTCCAGCTTTCTATAAAGCCTAATATGCACATAACTGCATTACACACAATATTTCAAACATGCACTTATTCCAGTGGACAGCCATGCCCAATATCCAAGATTCATCTGGCAGGCAGTAATAATGATCTCCACATTAAATTTCCATAGCTCAAACTACATTACGCAGCCAAGCACAGCACTGGATAGCTATTAGCTTTTAGTATGCATTGGTGTTACCAGACATGTTTGCACAGCAAAGAGAACAGAGGCCTTAATACACCACAAACAGATAAAATAAAAACATTTATACAATCAATGTGTAGTAATTAGATTCATGTAACAGCTTTCATAACTCAGAAGAGGACATCTGAATTCCAATGGTAGCTACAACGATCTCAGAGGCAGTAATTTTAATGTTTCTGAACATAAATCCCAAAGCGTGTTTAAACGTCTTCAACGTATTTTAATAACATGACAGTGAATCAGCTCTGCGTGCGCGCGCTGTGGAAGAGATGACTTGTCAGGATAACGAGAGAGAAAATAGTAACCTCGCTTCAGTTTTAAATGGTTTTCCTTCAAAATTCAAGTCTTAAAAAAAAAAAAAAAATACTGTATTCTCAACCTCAATTTCATCCAGCCTAACAGACGAACAGATTTAGAAAGTATTGAAAAGTTGCTCTGCTTTATTAAAGATGTAACAGACATTACTTCTGGAAGGTGAAGCAGATTCCGTTTTAAACATTTTTGCTCTACCAGACCTAAGTACCAGGTTAGAGCTGGTTAATAATAGTACTTAACATTTGTGCTTTCCAGACACAGATGTCAGCGGAGTTTGCTAACATAGCACAGGATGTCCACTGTTCTGTTACTTGATAGCTATTAAGGTACCTCGTTACCTGGTTAAACTAAGACCAATCCATTAGACTGAATGGTGAAATTAGTTAGAGAAAGCTGTAGCAATTTTTAAATTCAAGAAGGCAAGAAGAAAAATGCTACTGTTTCACTTTTAGCTATAGGCTGCACTAGTGGGCATGTATAACCCACGCCAACGCAACTCATAAAAGACCCTGACCAAAATTGTAAGAGTAATTTAAGGGGAAAAAACATTACCTAAGCAGCTTTATTTTCAGCTTCCTTATAGGCTGACAGCGTACATAGACAGCCTATCTGCACCAGAATAAAATCATCAAGAGTTACTCAACTGCAGAATACATGTGATTAAGTTCAGAGCTAGACTTGCTAGTCTAGCTAGCAAGCAACTAGCCTTGCTAAAAACAAATTAAGTTTCCTTTAATGTTAAATACTGCATGTTAACCATAAGTCCATTACACAAAAGCATCCAAATATTCCTATTTTACATCCCTACGTATGGATTGGTTTACAATCTATTCTAAGTGCAGTAACGCAGTTTACTTCGTAAAGTTTTGTATATCAACACTTGTGGTGACATTCTAAAAATTACCAATCTATCAGTACTTAGAAACTCGAGAATCCAAGGTGGAGAAGGAGGCATGGTAACAGGCAGGGACAATGGATTTTTAAGAACCTGATTACTATGTGGTTTGCTGCTGGTATTCTCTCTGAAACAGAATGTACTGAAGATGCAACCACACAAATAAAAAAGTCAGACATATTATAGAGTTCTTGTTCATTCAATAAGCAAAATGTTCCTCAAATACATTGTGAGTATAGGAGGTTAGCTTACAGCATTTCGTCACTTTCTAGTATCTACCTTGAACACTTCCATTAAAAGATAATTTCCACTATACACACTTATGATCTCTAGTGTTAATTTTTCTCTCTTTACATCAGCAATTAGTAACTAGCTAGAATAAAAAAAAAAAAGAAAAAGATATACCTCCCATATTCAACAAGTAATGAAAGCAGCACCTGCAAATGACTGCTGTACAAGGTCACAGCTACATTATTTACTAATGGTGTATTCTGAATAGAGTCGTATCTAACCTTTCCTCTGCATTAGCCTTTAAAACCTCCCATTTTCATAGCAGCTTCTTTTCCTGTCTGCTTAGATATCAATATCTAAAATGAAGAGTTCAAAAGAACATGAAATGATACAACCACTGAGATGATAAAATGCTCTCCGTTCCCAAGATCCCAGAATGCTTCCAACAACACCACCACCACCACCACCAAAGAGACCCTGAGGACAAACGCAAGAGGAACAAAGCAAAACACCAACACCGAATTCCCAAGGGAAGGCAGAAACAGGCTTGCTCTCCTAGAGAACTGGAATGCAAATACTTCTGTTTGACTTCATCTAGGCCTGGGTAACTACCACTGGCCTACTACTTCTCTGCTGTACCCAAATTATTGTAATTGTCTCAATATAAGAAACCTATCGCCAGTTTCTAACCAAGGTCAAACACCACGGTTATCATCTAGCTACAGACAGTGTGCTATCTATTAGATTCTATGAGTAAGCATTAGATGGGGATTACATCTGCATCCCAGCTGGGTAAGTCTCCTTGTCAGCTTATGTTCTGCCCTATGTGCTTTGTTATGACAGAGGTGCTTTTACACCATGATCAACTGGCATAAGCTACTGGAAAATAGATTTGTTTTCCAAAAGCATCAGGTCCAATTTCAAACGGCCTATACGAACACTAGTTCAAATCTGAAGCTCAGCCTCTAAATCAGAGAGATGATGTAAATTTAGGTTGTTCCACTCTCCTTCCCTCCCACTATGTATTTTTACCTTCTCCAATCTTTCAAAGTATTCTCTGAGGAATCCCATGGGTCTTTCAGGTCTCACTGTGCATAATTGTACAATGCAATCCTTCAGAAGTTGCTGGATGTTGTGTTTTTGGACGTAAAGTTCACATTCCCGAAGACTACGCTCCTCCTCACTGCTGCTGCTGCTAGAAGCTGCCATTGCTGAAGATAAGAGAAAGAGAAGGTTAAATAACTAGTGGAAACAAAGATGATGCTGCTCGATATAGTCAGGCATGTTATGCTGCATTATCATCTTACTGATGTCACAGCATAAAACTACCTTTATCTGTAAGACTAGTAACTAAGCCAAATCGTGAAAGAAAAAGCTATGAACTTATTTAGCGCCTGGAAAGAAATTAAAAAATCTCAGTGCTCTATAGCCACAGGCACAAAAGTAAAAGCATTTGATTGAGCTGGAAAAGCTTCAACAACTCAAGCCCTGCGAGCACTCAAAGTCAGGGAAGTTTCCACCTAAACTTTCTGATGACTAAACCTGGTATTTCGTGGGATTGGAGGCTCACTTCACGAACAGAGCTGTATGGTCTGAATGGGGTCGTGTGGATGATGACCAGGAGATAGGTGGGTGGAAGCTGGGAATCCGAGAGGCAAGCATGAAAAGTATTAGGAAGTGAAACTTAAGGTTGAAGCCAAAGCCAGTTCGCCAAATGCCAAGGCAGAGTCCACTAACGGAAGTTATGGAATTCGGGGCGTTACTCCTAAAGAGCTACTCTCCAGTTTAAACTGGTCCATACTTCATAATTATCTCTGTACAATCCCCAAAAATATTTCTTCAACTGTAAATAATCAAGAGTATATCTTTAAACTCATCTGTTACGATGCCAGGTTTTCAAAAGACTTCAAAATTATAGTGTCAGCTGTAACACTTTCAAAAATGTTCTTAAGCAGGTTTTTTCCCCCCTTTCAGGCTATAGAACCATTTCAAAATATATTTTTACATATATATAAACATTTCATGTCATTTTTGTCACAAAGCAATTAACACTGAGACAGCTAAAGAAATAGGAAAGAATTTCTCAGGGCATTTTTGATGCAATATAAAGAAAGTTACCTGGTACAGAGACAGTGGCAACAGCTTATGAATATGCAGTAAGATATGTTGATCCCAGGATCAGCTTTTGAAAAGGAAAAAACAGATTCAGACAAAATAATTTTGAGAAATGACAAGTCACTGAAAAGCCAAGCGGTGCAGTCATATTGTGCGTTTTATCCTACTGAGGCAGCAGATTGAGAAACATAGGCCACACAGGCAATATAACACCGTGCCCCTTTGAATTACACTGCTGGAGATTACAGGAGGACGAGAGTTAATACGGAATTGCTAACACTTCAAACAGGTTTCATTCTTGTCACAGTTAATCCCTGCATAAGTATGCACAGACAGATGTATTATGCGTTGCATAAACACCAAGTATGGACTTCACATGGACTGAAAAAGTGCCTTAAAGTTCTCCAGTTACTTGTTTTGTTTTGACAACTCGCACAGTGAAGGTCAGTGCTAATTAGCAGCCCCAGAGAAACTCGGTGGCTCCATGACAGCCTACAAATTAGCATCTATGGAAAAAGCATCACACTGCTGATGGACAGCAGACATGGGCCACGGCTGCTCACGAGAACAGCAAGACCAGTGCAGAAAATACCAAAGTAGTAATGAAAACTCCGGCATTTTACATAGTGTTTTTTCTGCATATTGCAAACCCGAAGTTTTCCAGAGCACGGCTGCACTCAGGCTGCCGCGAACCGCCC
>NW_009197491.1:7616-20643 GCF_000690835.1 Fulmarus glacialis | reverse complement strand
CCACCCGGCCCCCAAGCCCGACTTGGCCGCCATCCCAGCCCACGACCTGCAGGCCCAGGCCCTGGCCAAGCTGCGCCTGAATTCGCGCAATTCCTTCCTCTTTGTGCCCCGCCGGGAGGGTGGCCCGGCTCTGCCCCCAGCCCAGAGCGCCAGGCCGGGGCCACTGCCACCGCCCTCAGAGAAGGCACCAAAGGAGCCCCCGAGGGATTCTGCCCCAGAGCGGGAAGAGCCTGTTGCTTCCCCACTGGTGCCTCTGGATCCGTTGGTACCTGTGACTTACATCGATGACATTGTGGACACCGCCCTCAGAGAAGGCACCAAAGGAGCCCCCGAGGGATTCTGCCCCAGAGCGGGAAGAGCCTGTTGCTTCCCCACTGGTGCCTCTGGATCCGTTGGTACCTGTGACTTACCCGGACAGCGGGGAGCTTTCTCCCAGGGCCGTCTCGGCTGCGAGGACGGGAAGCTTGGTGAATCAGCCTGGAGGAGCTGGCCCTGATCTGGAGATGGAGTTTTCCTCCGTGCCCCTCTACAGACCACACTCTGCTCCCCCCCAGAGGGGAGGCAGCACCTTCACTGTCGTGCCCAAAAGGAAGCCCGTTGCCTCGGGGCTGCAGACTCTCAGTGATGCCAGCGGAAGGCTGCAGCCGGAGGAAGAGGAGGAGGAGGAGGAGGAGAGCAAAGGAAAAGGCAAAGCTGTGGAGAACGCTGATGGGCCCCAAGCGGGGATGTCCCATAAAAAGCGCTACCCCACGGTGAACGAGATCGAAGTGATCGGGGGGTACCTGTCCCTGGAGAGGTCCTGCATGAGCAAGACGGGCTCCCGCCGAAAGAAGGTAACTGCCTGGGGTGCCTCTGCGCTGAACAGCCAGGCTGAAAGTAGCTTGGTACTACTTTTGGCTTGTCTTTCCATGAGGCACTGGGTGGGAAGATGGGCAGTGTTTTTCTGGTCCTTTTGAGAGCCAGAGGCTTGCCCTCAGGGAGGGGGCATTGGGTGTTGTTCTACCAAGGAGATGAGGATGGGATATGACCTGTCATAACTGCAGGGCCTCTCCCACAGTCACTTCTTGGAGGTATGATAACGGAAAGTAAAATATTTCAGGTATTTAGAAAATCAAGGCGGGTCGCGTGGTTTGAACGGCTGTGGACTTGCCCCCTCTCTAGCTCTGCTCGCTGTGTCTGGCGGGTGTTGGACATGTTGAGCTCCCCATGGTCACTGCCCGGCTTGTGACACAGTACAGGGTGGAGTTGGCATCTTCCCCGCATTAGCGATCTATTGATAGAGGCTCAAGAATTAGGTCTCTATTAGGCAGAAAGAGATCAGCAACAATTTAACTCCCCTTGATAGGATTATACCACCTGGCTGCTCATTCTGGATGTGCAGCTACATCTCTGAAGATCCGCGAGATATCGATTGCTCCAAGTGTCTTTGGAGCGAATGCCAGGTTTTCTCACTGCTTGGGATCTAACTTAGATCCTTGTGAGCCTTAAATTGAGAATTAATCTTTGTATGGCGTGATGAAACGCATCTGGGTGTGATAAAGACACAGTCATGCTGAAAGAGCGAGTTATTTTGCTGTGCCGGAGGAGTAGGCGTGAATTGTTCGGCTCTGAAAGCAGCACGCTGAGGTGACAAATCCCGATTTCTAGGTCTGCGACGTGACATGTTTTTCCATAGCGGGAAAAGTTGTTTGACGTTCCGTTACCTAAATTGGACTAAATATTTGATGGACTGAATCCACATGGGTGCCTGAGGCACTGAGCATTATAATTTGAGGAAATCCTTTGAATAGGGTGCATCTCATCTAGAAGGGAGGCAGGGAGTGCTGTTTCTCGTGGCTTAACATTGTTAGATTCCTTCATAAGAGCACGCAGTCTGTGTTAATTTGATCATGACTAATGCAGGTAGCAGATCTGGAGCATGAGCGCCAGGAGATCCAGAATAAGCAAATAAACAGGAGTGTTGATTGTCACTCAGTGCTCCTGTATTTTTTTTTTTTCTTGTCCTCCTACAAGGAAATGCTTAATCAGACTGGATTTGTTCTGCTGTTTAAATATCTGCTGGATGGCACTCATTCCAGCTGTTTTTTTGGCTCTGTGCAGTTTGGGGTATTAATTGGATTTACACCAAATCAGCTGTGTGGTATAAATGGCAAAAATATCAAGAAGACATGTTACTGCTATGGGTAATCTTAGGATGGAGCAGAAAATACACACGAAACCTTGTGGGACAGACTTTCTTAGGTAAGCCCGGCTTCTGATGCAGCCGGTGGAGCTGATTTTGCTGTGCAGGGCGGTGCTGTTGGGGCAGCAGCCTTGCTGGTAAAAGAATAAAGCCTCAAGTAAGCAAAAACAATTAAGTGGTACATGACGGAAGCTGTCCTTAAACAGTACAAAAAGGAGGAAGGGAGATGAGATCAAGGCTAGTGCAGCGACTGAATTGTTTAAAGGTTGGTCAAACGCTGGAACAGGAACCCAGAGAAGTGGTGGCATCTCCATCCTGGTATTTGAAACTTGCCTGGGAAGAACCTTGAGCAACGGATCAGGTCAGACCTGCTTGGAGCAGGAGTCTGGGCTAAAGACCTCCAGAGGTCCTTTCCCAACCTAAAATACCGTATGATTCTTTGAAATTGGTTGACAACTGTTTTGTCTGTTCAGTGTTGGATTTGTGTGACATTGGGCAGGTCATGTAGCTTCTCCGCTTCTGTCCTTATCAGCTTAATAGCATTATCTATCCCACTCTGCAGGCACTCTGAAGATGAAGTATGCTAAATACTGCAAGATTCACATACATCTGTAGTGGCGTTTGCTAAGAATTCTATGTGGGGAATGTCCTGCATGAGAACTTGCATAAAGATCTAGTTTCTGAGAAGAGAGAGATTAAAAGGCAAAGGAGGAGCTGCCTGTTACATTGCAGAGCTCAGGAGGCTGAAACAAATGGGGACCCTTCAGAAAATAAAATCCAGCTTAAGGAGAAGTAGTAGAGACACAAGTTTCTGGGTACAATTAAATGTGGCAATGTAATGGGAGAAACAGCAGGTTTTCTTTCAGTTCCCTTCCTGCTAGGGGTGGCTAGCATGGAGACTGACTTTGTAGCCAGGGTTTAGAAGATGCTGGTGCTGTAGCAAATGGAAAGATTTCTGTTTACTCTTAACCTAGAGGATGTTTGTGGCTTTTACTCTGGGTAATAAGGCTGAATGTTGATGCCTGAAAAGGAAGAAGCTAGTATTAGGACGCATTCCTTGGTTTCTTCCCAAGAGATCGCTGTGTGTCACCACGGCAACCGGCCAAAACCAAGGGTTCTGATTTGTAGATATGTCAGGGTTTTCAGAAACTTGATTTTGGCCAGAAGCAGACGTTTCCTGTGAGCTGGAAGCTGCAGTTCTTTGGTAAAACCAATCTCCCTTTCTCTTTCGGGGGTATCAAAATTAAACCTGATGCTGGTTTCAGGGAGCAGCTACCTGGGTCTTTTGGGATGATTCTCTCCAAGCAGACCTGCTGGATGAGCCCACCTCCTGCTGAGCATCTTCCTTTCCAAACCTTGCCTTGGATTTGCTGAAAGGTCTTTAAGTATGCTCCAGGCTCAAGAAAGTGGTGTTTAGTGAAACTTCGATGACTTAGAAAACTTCATCGCTGATGCCCTTTTTTTAGCAGGAATCTGGGGGAGAGAAACAACAGGTCTAGCACAGCCTGGAAATGCTGCGTTCCTGCAGATCAGCAGGTGTCTGTGCTTACGTTCAGAGCTAATGATTTATTAGGAGGGAGAGAGGCGGTCGTGGCAGTTAGACTGATTGTTCTGTGAGATGCAAATTGTGTTTTTCTTCAAATGCGGAAATTTGTCCTCCCTTTTCTGTCCCCTTGTCTGGCCACTGATTGCCTGACTATGATAGAGATGCCAGCAAAATGGAGTTGACTCGATCCACGTCTTCTGTGGCTTTTTGGAGTGGGAGGGTGGCTGGGACAGTGTGGGAGTGGGTCCCAGCGCTGCTCTGGTCTGCATGGAGGGAGGTCCAGCCCCTTGCTCTTGGCTGCACGGCTGCTGACGGCGGCTGCAGGACTTGTGGCTTTGCTGTGGCCTGAGGGACTGGTGTTCAAGGCCTTTCAGGAAAAATAGCTTTATTGCTCCTTCCAGACACTTCAAATATGTGAAGCATCTGTTTGTTTTGGGGTTGGAGCTGGATCTTGAGCTGATGAGGGGGAGAGAGAGAGAAATGCTGTTCCTGTGTCAGAATAAAAAATGGGTTCCCAGCTCTCTTGCGCAACTAGAGCTGCTGCAGTGGGACAGTTCACCCAGGGCTGAGAAGGTGAACATGGGGTTGTGTACGACGGGACACGGTCAAGATCTGCAGGTGGAGGGCAGAGCCCAAGCCGTGGTCGTCCCAGGGACCGGGCTGCCCGTGTGGGCAGGGAGTTTGTGCTCTTGTCCTCCTAGAGATGTTGAGATGCCCTTCAGGACTGTTCATCTACTCCGTGGCTGTTTTGAGACCTCTCCAGGCGATATCACGGTTAGTTCAGATAAAGCGGTGGGGGTGTGACTTCAGTTTGAAAACTAAGTGAACATTTGCAGCTTGGAACGGATGTGCTGGGTTTCAAGCGGAGCGCGGGGCAGCTGCTGGAAGAGGCTGGCTGAGCTGTCAGCTCTGACGGTGAGGACAGGATACGTGCGCAGGAGCGGAGGGAGACCTACTGACCTTTATTCTGAACGGGGAGTCGGGGAGAGGATGCAGAGCGCTGTTGGTGACCTCTGTTCACTGCTCATCTTTGTACTCTGTTACTACAGAAGAAGTAAAGACACTTCAGCCTGATAGCAGCCCCAGGAGGAAGGGAAGGCTTTGCTGCAGGATGTGGATCTTTGGGATCTTGGAGGATAAAATCTAGCTTGGCTGAGCTGACAAGAATCAGTCTTGGTTTGGTTACCTGCCAGAATAACGTCCAATAATGTTGTCAGCAAGATAGAAATCTAGGTTTCTGTAAAACATGTGACTGGCATGTTGAAGCGAGTGATTGGAAAGGACTGCAAATTGCTGAGCCAGCTGGGGTCCTGAGAAGTAGTCGTCTGTCTTTAGGCTTCATGCTCTTATCTTGTTAGAGGCTGGACTCTGCTGTGAAGGTCTTATGTGTGTAGAATTTGCCCTGACTGTGCTCCTTCCTTATGTCTTGTCGCTCCTGCAGTTCATCCCAAGTCACCGTACGTTTGTCCTCTCCAGGACCTGGTACCTCTTTGGGTGGCCTGGCCAGAAGGATCCCCAAGTCCTGTAAATAACAGGACTTGAGAGCCAACAGACATCGGATTCTTGATGGTTTTAAGGTTTTTTGCTTGTCACAGTTGGCAGTTTGCCGAGTGCTGGAAGGTGAGCTGCAGCCTTCTGTGAACAGGGCTTACAAGAATAAAGTTGGTGGGATCCAAACAGTTGGAGTCTAATGCTTTCCTACTTCTTTGCAAAATTGTCTTCAAAGATGTTCAGCTTCAGCTGAACTTCAAAAAGTTCTAGCTTACGTGGACTTTAGCATGGTCCATTTTCCAACGTTTTGAGCTGCATGATGCCTGAATATGGCTTCCAAATGCCCACTTAAATGTCTGTTAAAAAATTATTCTAAACATCCCTCAGCTTTTCATCATGGGCAAGATTGGGCAGCAGTTTTGCTGAACTTCTTGCTCTGTAGCTTTCCATCTGTTCACTTCTGCTGGAGATGGTCTCCTGTGAGAACCAGGTGTAGGCTCGAGATGTTGGCAGGGATAAACACATCCAACTATTGCCCAGACCTGTTTGGAGCAAGTCTGCACAGTGTGGAATCTGAATACCGGTGACTGCCTGAAGTACTTTTTTGCAATGTATAACATATGTAAATAAACCATAACACAAGTAAATTAACCTGGTGGTAGAAGCAAAAATCCCTCTGCAAAAATTACTTAGATTCCCTCATCTCTGTGTTTTGGAGAGGTCAGGACAAAGATTTGTGTTATTTAGCTTTCGGAGAGCTGCTTGTTCCTGTTCTATTTTCTGTCTCGTGGCTGTGCTCTGCTGGAGCAAATATATCTGCCACCTTTAAGGAGGGGCTGTAGTATGTATCTGACATGGATGTATTGAATTTTTGGTAGATGAGGTCAGCGGTGACAAGTCCTGCTCAGAAAATACATGTCTTGGATGATCAGGCATGGTCCCTCCCCTGCGGAGGTGATTTCCACTAGCTGTCAGATGTGAGCAGGCTGCTTCACTCAGACATTGCGATTTCCCTGCCCTTTTCTAATTCTGCTGATTTGTAGCCTATGATGTTGATGGCTGAAGACTCTAGAAATCCGGATCTTGTTGCGGTTATAGTTTTTAAACCACCTCACAAGCTGCACCTGAGGCTATCGGTGGGGAAGTAGGTTGGGTTTTGTTTCCCCGCTGCCTGCCAGCTCCTTGAAGTGCTGCTACTTTGTTGTACTAAACCCCTGGCAGAGCAGATGAGTCATATTTATCTCATCTCCATAGTGGGAAACTTTCTGTGACTGAGATTCTCCATGGCCTTGCTGCTCCCATGCTTTGCCTCGTGCTGCAGCGACAGTCTGAGCGGCTCCCAAATTCCCCCCGGTTCTCTTCCTCCTGTCCCCTGCTTGCCTGCCGCTGTCAGCAGCACGGGGAACGGGACAGAGGAGCTAAAATAGAAACTCTTACGCAAATAAGAGACCAGCCTGCGTTTGAAGCTGGTTAGGACGTGCCCAGGGCTCAGCCTGCACCAGAGCTTGAGAGGAGATTTGGAGTTCTTTATGCTCTGAATTCTGATCACTTGGATTACAGTTAACGTTATGTTAATTGGTTTCCTTAATCTGTGGACCAGATTGGAGACAGTTTATAATTTCCCTCCATCTCAAGTACTCAGCTTGTCTTGGGTTTGGGTTTTCCTCCCCACTCTGCTTTTTCCAGAACGTGGTCACAGTGTTCCTGAGAAGAACTGAGGAAGTACACACTCAGGCTGGCTAGGGCAGAAGTCCTGCTTGTCTGTGTTGTATGTGGGAAACAGTAAGAAAAATTAAAACATTTCATTTCCAGGTTCAGTGGCAATAAAGGAAATCTCGGTGAGAGCTGCTGCAGCTCTGGGGTTGTGCTCACTCCCCTCCTCAGTGAAACCTGGGCGATTTAAAATCTATTTACAAACCCAGACTCTTCCTAGTGACTGCAGTGGGACATGGGTGTGCCCTACAGCTGTAACGATACCACTGTTTGGACAGTTTGTGTAGGAAGAGTCACATGAAGCATCTGTATCACACAGAGAAACTTCACAAACATCCTGGGAAAATCTGGACTGGAGGAACTTGGTGCTGATATTTTCTGAGAAGTGCCCTTCAGTGATCTTGGGAACTTGGCAGGACGGAACTGCTGTTTTGTAGGCATTTGAAAGACTATAGGCAAGCTGAAGAAAGTATCTCAGACGTTATGAGAGCAAAACACTTGCGTGCTTAGGGAAATGTATAGCTTGCAGACCTGAAAATGCAGGTCTGAGGGCATATCCGTAAGCCTCATGGTGAACTTGCTGCACTTAGCCACTTCTCTTTGAGGAAATACCTTTTGCATATTAGTAGTACAGAAAAAGGGCAAGAGAGACGTGAACTCTGTCGTGCAGCTAATACTGTTCACATCACTGAAGCCTTTTGGTCCTGATGTCTAGAATGAGCTCCTTGCCAGGGTGGGAGGTTATTCTATTCCCAACCTCCCCATATCTCCTGGGAAACCATGCTCCATCTGTCCCATTCCAGCTGGAGACTGTTCACTTGCACCAAACCGAGGTATTTGTTTGGGCTGCTCTGGTCAGTCTCGGTTGCACAGAAATGTTTGTGGGTGGCATCTCCCAGCGCTGCACCGTGTTGTAGCCACAAATTGTATGCTCAGAGTTGCCTGTAAAGCAGAATCCTCTGCTGTTTAGGAGTTTTGTGCGTTGTTTATGCAGATACCAAGTCTTGACACTAATTGTATCTTGTGCCTGCTCTCTTTGTGTATTCAGATGAGATTTGTTTCATATATGTAGGGAGATTTGTCCAATCCTTACGGGCCAAGCAAGTAATATTTGAATTGCTTGTTAAACTGTGGAAGGCTCTGACTCCTCTGTCTGTAGTTGTGCGAAGGAATGAAGGGATCCTTGGGTGAATAGCTGCTTTGTACCATGTCAGACTGGGACTCCAACTGCCCTGTGGTTGTTTGGGCGCTGGAATCTCTTCTTGTCCGACACAGTCAAGGGAAGAGTTAACAAAGCTGCCTGCCCTGCAGTGCTCTCCAGGACTGTCCCTACCCTGTCACTTCTCATCAGGAATTTGAAACTTCCCTGTGTCTTGTACAAGGAATTTAATATTTCGAATCTCCATGCATTGCTCCTATCTACCATGTGCTTCAGCATATTGATTACACAGAGCTGGCTTTGTGGGTTGCCTTGTAAATGGAGACTTTCATGTTTTGACGTGTGGCTTGGGAGCTGGGATGTGATCCTGGAGGCAATCTCTCCTTTGCCAGCAACACAGTGCTTTCTTGACATGCTACTGCTGTAAATCTTTAGTGCTGCTAGCTCTATTTAGTAACTAACTCTGTGATGCAGTTAATAGTTGAGCAAAACTCAGTGTTACTCTTAGGAAACACTTCTTGGAAAAGCATGACCAAGTGAACCTATGGTGGAGTAGCCAACTCTTGTGCCCCAAACCTCTTCTTTTTGTACAGAATGACAGAAAAACATTTGTACAAATGTACAAATGTACATTTCTGAAGTGCCATCTGCAGTTTTCTGGGCATACTTAGGCTGCTTCAGCCATAGCAGTACAGGGTTAATCTGATATAGGAACCATGCCTCAAGTCCCCTCCATTCCTAGGGGTACCTATCAGGGAAAAACCCTTTCTTCCTGTGTCAAGGAAAGGCTTTAGAGGTACAAAAGCTCCTTATCTTCTCCTGAATGATAGCAAATGCCTTGGTAATATGCTGATGGTACTGCAACCCCCAGGGTACTATTCCAGGCAACCCCCAGGGTACTATTCCAGGCTGCCGCACATAGAGATTGTGCCTGGAGTTATTGAAAAATTTGGGCTGACACATGACCATATTTTCAGGACAAGTACAGGCATGTAGATAAGCTCATGGCTAACTCCTATGAAATGGCTCATTTTCCCCAAAATCCTTTATCTAAAAGTTTCAGAGAGAAAACTGCATCGCCCGGGGGTTGTCTAGATCATTGACTGCAGGTTGTAATGCAACAATGAAGGTCCCCCCAGAGGGACCATTTATGAACTGCTCCTCCACCTCCTTTTACTAAATCTGCTGATCAGTGAGAATGGTCAGACTGGGTCAGATGGAAAGACCAGGGTAAACCCTTTGGGGATCTTTGTCCACCATAAAATACCTGCTTCTACCCTCTGTTTCCAGTCTCACAAGCAGTTATTTGTCTGTGCAGGGACCTTCCCTCTCACCCTATGGCAGCGTGGAGCTGGGAGGTTGTTCTGTGAGGAGACCCTCCTCTTCACACCGATCCTGAGCTCTGTTGGGCAGAGCCTCCACCAACATACTGAAGGGGTTTTGGTGCTTGAGGAGCTTTCCTGCCCAGCTTGGGGGGCTGTTTCTTGCAAACCTCTACGGGATGCTCTATATCAACAGGCTTCCTGATGCACTCCCAGCTGTCTGCTGCTGTAGTTTTCAGGTATCTTGTGCTTTTGTCTCGTCGACCAAATCTTTAGACAACCAGTGCAGCAGCAAATGTAGCAAAGCTCTATGTTAGACTGCACAGAAGCACAAGGTTCCTCAAAACACTGATTTTGTTCATGCTTGTTCTCTCAGAGATATTAATCACTCGCTCTTTTGTATTCATGCTGAACAGTTGTCCACCCTTCCTGCAGATATCAGCTGAAACCCTCCTGCTGCTGTTGCTGAAAAAGGAGGAGGCGTTTGATTGACCAGGTGTGAAAAGCTGCTTTAAATCACAGCCAGCAGCACATCGGCAGGGACGTCAGTGCAGTCCCTAGTTTTGTCACTTCAGGATTATATTGCTTGGGAAAGAGAGGATGATTAGAGAAAAATTAGTACCTGAAAAGAGCAAATCTTGAGCCTTGGTGCTACTCAGCTGTTTGGATCTTGTGAAGTACTCGGGTAGCATAAGCACGTTACCGAAAAATTGCTATGTCCCTCTTGTCACCACGCAGCAGCCACTGCCCTGTTATTTAGTCTGCAGCAGCAGTGCGGCGGGTTTCGGTGTTCTGGAGGTACTGTGTGATGTTAGCAGGGGCAGGAATAAACTCCAGCTTGTGCTTCACGACTTGCCATCCCATCCGGCTCCTCCGCACACTGAGCAGGGATGGCAGCGGTGCCCCTTGCAGCCTCCTGCAAGAGCCACGGGTTTGGGAGACGGCTGTTCGCAGTCGCTCTGTGGGGAAGGGGGAATGGGCTCAGTCGTTTTCAGTCCCATTGTAGGCTGCTACGATGGGGATCAATATGCTGACTCTGACCCTCCTTGCTGGAATATAGTTAAAGGGTGATTCCCCTGAAACAAGGGTGTCTTTTTTTTTTTTTTTTTTTTTTTTACTTCTCTTTTCTAAGTGAGCCCTGTATGACTTACCCAGATTTACGCTTGTTGGGCAATGTTTACCCTGGTTTCTCTTTCCTGGGTACTCTATTACTCATTACTGTTCAAATCCTAGCCAATAAATAATAATTTTTGCTATGGCAACAAGAATCTGGTGGCTGAACAGCACAATATTCCCTGAAAAGCCTGCCTTATTCTTCCCAGTATGGCTCTGATTGCTGGGCAGAGTATTAATATATAGGTATATGGTTTTGGACTCTGGTTTTGTGACACAGTTCTGGGTGAAGCATTCAGCTGAGCAAATAGTGGCAAATCCCTGCAAGCATCCACAGCTGAATGGTGCAAAATTCTTCCTTTCCACAACTGGCAGCTGCTGCTGAGGCAGAAACGGGGGAACCACTGCTGAGACACGATGAGCAGAGTTCTCTGGCTGGGCTTGAGAGTGCTTGGCTCTTCTGGGATATGTTTTTCTTCTAAAGAAAATGACCCCTGTTGCCTTCTGTGTTTCTATAAAAGTCTGTATGGTTTGGCAAGGGGCTGCTGGCTGTGCAAACCTGTTGTCTGTGCCGTTACTGGGCTCTTGATTTTTCTTTTTAGATGGTTCCTGGGACTGAATCTGCCTGTGTTCCCTACGCACTGTGCTCAGTTCTGCTCATTGGCTGCTCAGAGCATTTCTTAAGGCAGCTGTATGACCCGTGTGTCCCCTAGTTTTGCTTGAATAAGTTGCCCTCCATCGTCTCTTGGATCAAGCAGAGCTGCTTAGTGCTTCCCCTGGAACCACCGCATGCTTGGGGAGGGGAGCTCGCGGTGGAACCTGGGCGATGCCACAGCGGGTTTATCGATTTGAGTTTTGGGGCTCTCGCTCTGCAGGAGGGTTGACTGAGCGCCCCGGGGGGTGTGCAGGTGTGGGGAAGGTGGCCACTCGTGCAGAGCCTGTTTGCTGGAGTCTGACCCTGTGCCAGCGCCTGGTTGTTCCTCCAGTGTTTGTTTTGCCTGGGCGCGTCGAGCGCTTTATTGCAGAGCGGCCATAGGGCTCTTCCTGCTTCTTGATAGCAGTGCACTGGGTGCGGGGAGCGTGGGACGCTACTATAGAGGAAGCCAACGTGGTTTTTGAGGGGGGGCTCTTGCGCCGGGGTGCACTCATGCCAAGCAGGACTGCGTGGTGTCCGCCTTGGCGTAGGCTGCGCTGGCCCAACTGGAGATCTTGCTGAAGCAGCAAATTATCTTGTTATGAGCTCTCCCCGAGGCTGGGGCCCTGGGTGTGTGGGGCTGGCACTGCTGTGATTAATGATTGTTCTTTTTGAATAGCTTCAACATTGCCTCCTAGAGCTTTACGGCCTCTCTGCAGCAGGTACCTGACAAACCCCGATGGCAGAGCGTTCTGCAGGACACGCAGCCCGGCTCTGGGGAGCGAGCGTGGCCTGAATTGAATTGGCTGTGGGCAAGTGGGAGCTGCTTTAGTTCAGGGCTTAGGCTGGGCTGTTGGCGTGTTGCCTCTGGGCTCTGAATGGGGGGTGTCTCCTCATCATTTCTGCTGCTTTCTACTCTTTGGTTTTACTCCCTGACGAGGCTGTTTTCTCCTCTTGCACTACATGCAGCTTTGGTCCAAATTGGACTCAAAGTCATTTTTCTTAGCGATTTCCTCCTGATAGCAGAAAACCAGGAAAACTTAGTTCCATCTCCCAAGCTTAAATTATAAAAACAAGGCACATCTCTCCTGTCCCCTTTATTTTCCGTGTTTAGTCAAGTACTGCTTGCCCTTCAGCACAGTTGCCCACACTGGTAAGCGGCCTGTGTGCAGCATCTGGTTCTGGGATAGCTTCTGAGCTTCCAGGAGTGCTGGGCACCTCCACCCTCGTGGCCTTCGTGCCTGGCAGCATGGCTCGTCCCCGCAGTACAGACGCCACATTGTGAGCGGTCGCTGCCTGCTCTGCTGCCTGGCTCGGATCAGGGAGCATCTAGGTCAGCAGCAGGGGTGAGAAATTCAGGGAACAGCAACTGGGATGCTCTGATCTTCAGGGCCATTTTATTCCAACCCCTTTTTTCTGAAATATAATCGTTCCCCTCCCCATGTGTTATCTGGGGAAGGTCAGAGTGGCTCTGGCCAGGACTGGGGCAGGGAATGGGGAAAGGCAGCTGGTTGCCCTCTCTGTTATTTCCATCCTTCCTTCTCCTGGGAGCGTGGGGAAGGGAGCCAGCCTGTGTCCGAGGTACATCCTGGACTGGAGCAGAGTAGCATGCAGCTCCATCGTGCATATTTGCAGTGCGGAGGAGGTGTTAGGTACTCGCTCTGTTACCTGGATTTGATTCAAGCTCCCCTCATTGCTTTTCTGAAAAGCTCACTGTCTTGCCTTGAAAACCCTTATCACCCACATAGCTCCAGCATGTCTGCTATGGGCAGCACAGGATAACGCAGTAGCAGGCTGGCTCCTGCTCGCTGCCGGTTTGCAGGCTTTGTCCCCCGGTGCAGTTGTAGATTTGGCTTTAGCAGGACCC
>NW_009197491.1:0-7585 GCF_000690835.1 Fulmarus glacialis | reverse complement strand
ACAGGACCCGTTGGCAGCAGCAGCATCGCACTGGCGCTCCGTGCACAGGAGATGCAGAGAGATGGCTGCGGCTGTTGCAAGAAATACATGCATCTGGGCAGCACGCGTGGTTGCTTGATAGCTGCTTGGGGCCATGTGCCGTTTCTCAGACTGTGGTGTATTTTGTATATGAGGGAAACTGCAAATAAGGCACGAGGGGCAAATGTGCTGCACTTTCTTCTTGCCAGTTATTACACAGCATCAGAAGAGATCTTCTAAACCATCCAGCTCCTACTGCCTGTCACAAGCAACCACGTCCTTTTAATTCTGTTCATAACCTTATTAGCTCAATTTTAAATGTAGTTATAAGTAAAGGGATCACAACACCCTTTTAGGCAGCTGATCCTGAACCTTGGTCCATGTTGGCTAGAGTTCCCTACTTTTGGCGTAAATTTATTCCTGGCAAGCTTATCCTCCTTGTTTGTCTGTTGTATGCTTGCATCAGCAGTTCTTCTCTGCTCCTTGGTGTTTGTTTTCTTGGTGTACTTTTATCAACCTTCATTTTTGCTAGTGTGAACAGGCTGAATCTCCTCTCCACCTGTTGAGATGACTTGTAACCAGATCTTCTAAGCAGAATGGTAGATAATGATTAGGACATGTGTAAGGCTGCAGGGGAACAACCCCTTCCCTCAGCTTTTCCTTTCAACTTGGAAGAGGACATCTGGAGTTACTGTGTCTGGGTTTGGGTGTCCTGCTACAGGATAGATGCAGAAACTGGAGCAAGTCCAGCGGAGGCTACCAAATGCTCCTGGGCCTGGAGGAAATGGCATGTGAGGAGAAGCTGAGGGAGCTGGTTTGTTCAGCCTGGAGGAGAGAACGGGGGAGTCCAGTTGCTGCCTTCCACTGCCTGTGGGGTGTTACAGGGAGGATGGAGCCAGGCAGTCCCCATTTCCAGTGGAAATGCCCTGCTTTAATTCCCAGTTTATTTAAGCAGCATCCTAATGATGGTTACAGTCCTGTAGCCAATCCAAAATTTTCTTTCTCAGTTATTCACAGGTGATGAACTTCTCTTAGAGCAAGGGTTGATCCTAAACGTTGTCCCATTTCTAGTATTCTTGCTCCCCAGTTTTCTGAATTACGCATAAAATTCTGTTTTTTTTCCTTGATGAACTCCAATGTTGGAGTCATCTTCATTCTCAGTCTCCCAGTTATTGTGCAAAGGTCACTAGTGAGAATACTGAATAAAACTGGTTTCAAAACAGAACCTTTAAGTACCTCCCGCTTGTCCAGTATTTTCCCTCTCTACTACCACCTGTTACCATCTCTCCTTTAGCTGCCTCCATCTTCTCACTTTTGGTATTAAACCCTGTTTTCATCTAGCTTAAATAGCTTTTTGCCAGGATGTCCTCCCAAGAATGTAGTCCTGATCACTACTGTCTAGAGCATGGGTACACAGATGAATTGGCAGGCATTAGCAATATTGCCTTTCCAACATGTGGATGCTTTCCTGTCCTTGGCAATACTGATCCCTCTTGAGGGACATGCCTGCAGCTCCTCCTGGCTGCTGGGCATCACAGTATTAGATGATGGCAAAGTGTGTGCTGGGGCAAAAAGCTAGAGGTCTTCTCGACCTCTCAGCCTCCTGACTCCATCCCATCTATTTGGCTATCTGCCTTTGTGGTTTCTTTCAGCGCGGTAAGAGATTCAGCAAGGCACATGGGGAAAGGTGGGGGGATATGCAATGGCTCCCTTAAACCAGGGTGAAGCCGTGGGGTGGGAGGTGGTCTTTGCTGGAGCAAATGTAACGATCAGTGGTTTCTTGTGCTGCTTTCTAATAATTCTCCTTTGCTGTTGTCTAGATGAAGATCTCTTTCAATGAGACAAGTTTGCAGACTATGTTTGAGTACCCGTCAGAGAGCTCACTGGCAGAAGAGGAGGAGGAGGAGGAGGAAGAGGAAGGACATGCTTCTGAAACAGAGGAGGACAAGTCTTGCACCTTTTACATTCCACGCCCAAATGGCACTTTGCATCCCAATGCACCTAACTCAGGTGAGTGAGGCACTGTGTTGGCACCATGGGGTTATTGGTGGTGTCTGATACTGTCCACATTTCCTACAGACCCTCATGGGACTCCACTCAGGTGGAAATGCTAATGGAGGTGTCTTCTGACAGTAGAATTGGGGCTTAGTGGGGACAGGGCTTGAACTAGAACAAGGAACTGCAGATGGGCAGCTTCCATGCTGTCCCTGCCAGGATCCTGATCCCACTTCCTTTTGGGGCAGTGAGAAATATTCATGTCCTTCCAGCAGATTTATCCAGCTACACCCCAAAGCACTCCTTGAAGTTCAGTGAGTGGCAGGAGCAGAAATATGAGGAGATGCCTGCTGCAGAGGGACCCCTCCCAAAGGAAGCTGATTCCCGTGGGAACCAAGTCATGGTGAGACTTTAAATAAGCAGGTCTTGGTTTTGTCCTGCTCTTATCCCAGTGCTCGGGTTGGACAGTGGATGGGATGGGATGTGTCTTCCACTGAACACCGGTGTGTGTGTTTGCTGCCCAGGGAGGTGTGCCACCGCTCACAAAGGGATCAACACAAGGTCCCACTGCCACTAGCAGACCTGCCTCTCTCTGTATGTGTAAAGGAGACTTAAGGCAGCTGGCACACTTTGTACTCCAGGGCACATTTGGAGGGGGGAATTAAATGTGCTCGTTAGCCCCGGGCAAGGTGCCAATGCAGCCTTCACCATCCAAAGGTGTGAGTACTCATTTGCTTTGGATTTGATGACACCTCCATGTCAACTCTGCTTTCTCCACAGCTCACCCCAGCAGAGAAGGGCGGACTCTCCGATTTCAGCAGCGAGCCTGCTCTGTATTTTTGATCGCTTCATCTTCTGGCCTGCAGCAGCAGCTGCTGGACAAAAAGTGTCAGTGCACCTTCTAAATGTCCATGCAAGCACCACGGAAATAAGCTTCTGGGTCCCTCCCTCACCACAGTTTTCGTTGGATCCTGATGCCAAGGGTGGACTAGATGCTATTGGGCATCTTAAGAGAATATTTGCACTGGACTTTTAAGGTGTATGATTTATTCTACCTGTGGCCTTGCATATTCCTTGTTCAAGATCAGCTGAAGTCCCGGGATGGATGTAGATTCTCTCAGTGCTTATCTGAGTCCGCCCATCCAGGCACTGTATGGGGTCTGGATGGCTTTTTTAATACTTCTCCCATCAGAGGCCCCAGTGAAGAACGGTTCTGGAGTTGGAACACTGGGAGTATCTGGGCAGCTAGCTGGATTCACAGAAGTGGTTGTGATTTGACAGCTAGATTGGGTGTCAGTTTGGAGAACTATTGAAGGTTCATGGTTTGTTCTCGGCGTGTTTCTGCGTCTAGTTTCACTGAACCATCGTGGAATTGATGTGCCAGTTACGTTCTTGTGAAGGAAGCTGAACGCACTGAGTGAGGGATGGGAAGGGGAATAAATGCCTTTAGCTTTAGGTGTCATTTTTGCACTGATCTGTAAAGAAGTGTCCAGCCTGGTTTGAGCCTCTTGAACATTCCCAAACATTGGCCAAAGCTTGAATCTGCCCATAGCTGACTCTGGTGTCCAGCCTCTAATAACAGTTGATTGTGCTTCAGTTTGCCAGTTCCGCTTGTTGCTTTGTGCCAGCATCTAACGGGGCCAGCCCAAGATTTATCTGTCTTGGTTGGTGGGGAGGCTTCCTTCTAGCCAAGCTTGCTCTGCTCCTCTAATGCAAAGCACAGGAGGGCCATTTCACTCCTTTATTCTGCAGAACTTGAACAAGGAATATGGTTTTTTTTTTCCTAGCATTTTTATAGTTCTGTTGTAATTGTTTAATGCAGCCAATATGCAAAAGAATCTGCTAGACTCTTCCATTTAAGTTTTCTACTACTGTAAACTCAGGGTCAAAATTGCACTCTGGAAAAGACGGAACACTGCTGCTAATGTGATTTGTACTTCTGGGATTAAAAGAGATGCGGTTGGAATAGATATGGCCTCTTTGGGCTTCATGAAATGAGTGGTACCCCAGTGTGTGGCTCTATCCAAAGGAACAAGCTGGTATCTTTGATTAAATTTGATACTTTTATTGGTTTGTCTATTATATATAGATGATGAATGTCTAGTCAAGGTGACACTGGTCTATGAACCGAAAATGCTCTCCATACCTTGCACTTGTTTTGCTGTATATTGTAGCAGCAGGAGGAAGGCTGTTTTGCTGAAAAACGGAGTCAGGACTAAATGTTAGGACATAACCTGCTTCTAGCTGTTCTCCTCTTCTGCCCTGGGTGCCTAAATATGTCTGGGAAAAAACCCCAAAACCTCAGCAGTTTGTTATTTGTTGGCTGGAGAGGCCACAAAGGAACACTTTCCACCTCCTTGCACTTCTAAGGCTTGTCCTTTTCAAGCTAACTTGAGATCTGCTCCCCGTGTGACCTCCCAGGAGCAGTATGTGGCTGGCAGTGCATCAGTGTCTGACATGACACAAGTACCGTGGAAAGAGCAGTGAATCCCATGTGCTGAGGCTTCTCCATTAATGAAATACTTCAGGACAAGATGCTGAGACTGGGGTAGAATGAGAAAAAATGCAGGACTGCTAGTGACTGCTAGATTTAAGGCATGAGTAAGTTACCAGATATGTGGAATTAAACACTGAGCCGTGCCCACAGCCAGTAGCTGTGCACACAGCCGAAGGAGGTCAGGGACGATGTTTGAAGAAAAGGTTACGCACAGCTTTTCTAGCAAAAAAGGTCTCAGTGAGCATCTTGCACTGTGGAAAACTCAGGCCAGTTCAAGGCAGCTCTATCTCTAGATTTGCAACTTAAAAAAAACCCTGCAGATGGTGAAGCTAAAGCTGTTTGCAATTAAAGTGAGGGACAAGGTGTCTGAACTAGTCCCGACTTCATTCTGCAGTGATCAATGAGGAATGCTAAAGCCAACAATATTCTGCAGCTTGTTCCACTGACTTTAGCCAACTGAAATGCTGCTCTGGTACTCTGCCTGCTGTTCTCAGTGAATTAGCCCTGTGCCTACAACTTCTCTGGTTAGGACAGGCTCAGTGGAGGTGTGAGAGTGCAGAGCGTGCTTCTCAACAGGAGCACATGGTGCCCTGGTGTGCTGCTGACTTCTTTACTCCTTCCAGTTTGCCTGCTCTACGTTGTAGCTGTAATTTGCACCTCGCTGAGTACTGCCTTTGCATTTCCCGGCTTTGTACTCTACACCCTGTCTGTACCAGATGAACTCTTACCTTGATCTTGGCAAAGCAAGGTGAATGCTGTTTTGAGGGCAAAAGCATTAGCTAAGTCACCTCTGTGGATATGCTTCAGTATCACTGTGCTCAAAATAAAGGGTATTTTTTTTGTAGATGCCTACTCTGGTCTCTAGCATTTGAGGATTAACTTCAGTAGATCTCTAACTAATACCAAAGTGCATCTAAAAGGAAAATTTACTTCTGCAAAACAAAGACTTTTATTAAATGTGGCATCCTTGTACCAGAACAGCAGCTGTCCCAGACCAACAGGATTTTCCAGCTTGAAAAGCAAGTTTAGGAATGCTTTTTGGCACGTGCTTGTTTTTCTTTTTCTTTTTCTTTTGAAGTGCTTTGCAGCTCACTGGCTTTAACAGCATTCCCAATTTCTCCCTTCAGGACATCTAGCAATGTTTGAGAACTCTCCAGAATCTGGGAAAGAAAGAAATAAAAATAGCTTATTTTTACATAAACTAACTGTTTCTCTTACGAGTTCCCTTGGAATTCATCTGATCTACCTTGCAGCAAGAAGGATTCTCCAGCCCTTACAGTATCTAATTCTCAGTGACGTATCGTCCTATCTCACTGCGGGAATATCTGTGAAGGAATTTCTCTGGTTCGTGCCCATATTCTGAATACAAAACACCTTTAGCAATTTATCTTGGGGCATGAGGCAGAGAACTTCCTGACGTAGGCTGTGGGGTGAACTTTAGTTTGTTATTAAGGCAGCTGTTGATACTTGGGCTTTTTAGATCAGTATTAAATTGTGCTGAGCTGACTCAGTTTCAGTTGTCTTCCACTGTTAAAACTGCACACTTTAGATTTCTTGCTTAAAGACTAACTCAACTCTACAATGACCTTAAGTCAGACTAAATCTTTCCTTTTATTAATTTTCTTCTGTTTTTAGCTTATATTGTATATAATCTAACACTCCCACTCACTATGCACTAGGAAGCAAGGCTACAACAGGTTTAGGAGATCTTGATGCCTGTCCATCTCACCATTTTAAAGTTTTAACACAGTGGACAACTGTAACAAAATGTGATAGTAGGGTTGTAGTCCCAAAGATCATTTACATTCCTATCAACTTGTGGGAATCACTAAGTGGTCAGAGAAGAGATGAAGGTAAGTGTCCTGCAGGACGAGGCACCAGTAGAACGTGTTGGTGGGATCTTGCCATCTTGTCCGTGGAAGGAGGTGGAGTCCTGTGACTATCACGGGCTGGGGGAAGGCAAGGAGTGCGATTACAGACAAGAGATGTACATCCACAGGAAAGGAACTTTGTTACTGGTTTCTGTTAGCAGGACGTCCGCATTTCCTCTCGTAACCACCTCTGCATTTTACCTGCTGTGACTGTCTTCTAATTTCAATAAACATGAATTCATTTGTAGGCTGGGGGGTTGTGACTTGTATCTCAGGGAAGGTTTCTTTTAAAAGGTGCTGTTTGTTCATGTAGATTTACAACACAATTTCTAAGCTGTTAAATTTTTATGCAAGTTCCCCCCTTCAGCCCAAACCATCGTGTCTTGAAGTAGGCTGAGAAAACACCTCTAGCCTTATCTGAAAAATAATTGTCACTGGAAAGTACTGAATTTGGGAGATGAAGAGGATCTGATACAGAGTAGTGACCACATTAAACGCATGGGAAAAGGAGAACGTAGGCAGCAGCTAATAGGGGAAGGGGTGTTCTTGAGCTGAAACAGCTCTTTGTTATCAATAGAGGGAAGATCATGGCTTATCTGAAAGTGAGCTGGAAATATCCTTTTATTTTTTTAAAAACCTGATCAGTGTGTAATTCAAAAGTGAATTCAGCTGTTATCCTATGTGCAGGATGAAGCAGTCCCTGCCCGGCAGAGTTTAAAAATATGGGACAGCTGAAGGGATTGAGCCATCCCCGTAACTGAAAGAACAGTAACAGCCCTTGTGCTGTTCACCTCCTTCCTACCCCTTTACTGGTCCAACATTTAAACTTTTTAAAATGATGCTATTCCATTAAAAATGGAAGAAATTACATGGAAAGTTGAGCAAAAAGAGTGCCTAGTAAGCCAACTGCTCTGTCATCACAGTTTGCTGTTGCCTGCATGAATTCATGGTCTTCTGGGCCAATTTCTTGTCTCTGGATTCCTCCTTTTCCCCCCCCTTCAAATGGTGGTTTGCGAGATGGTCGTTCTTTAGGGGTCCATTCCAAGGACCATTTTGATGTATTTCGACAACATGCTTTAACTTAACCCCCGCTTTTCTCCCCTCGTGACGGGCTCTGCGGGACTCGCTGCCCACCCGGCCCCTGGGAGCCGTGCGGGCTCCTGGCTGGGCAGCACCCTGCGCTCCCCGGGGCAGCCGAAGGCGG
>NW_009197490.1:1100-1320 GCF_000690835.1 Fulmarus glacialis | reverse complement strand
CCGCCAGACAATAAAGCGCTGAAACTGCCAGTGGAGAGGCGCTTGCGGGATGGGGAGAGTGTGTTTGCAGGAGGTGGTGAAGCAGCTGGGGTGCAGCGGGGCATCCCTGTGCAGGGGGGGTGCTCGTGGCCGAGCGGGTTCCATGCTGCTCTGGAGGCAAAGGGCTTGGAGCATCTCCCTGTCTTCTTGGAGCTGCATCCTTGCCCCAGTGCTGCCTCAT
>NW_009197490.1:246-842 GCF_000690835.1 Fulmarus glacialis | reverse complement strand
TCAAGCTGCAGGAATGAGGGGGCCAGGGCCAGCCCCCCACTGCCATGGAAGCCCTTGACATTGCTCTGACAAAAGCCATTTTGAGCCTCAAGGTCTCCCCCTTGCCCATGGCTCTTGGGGTGCAGCGGGGGGCTAAGAGAGGGTGGTTGTGGCTGCCTGCAGTGGAAGGGACAAGACCGATGAACATAAGGAAAAGGAGATACTTCATAAGGAGCATGATCACGGGGATGGCAACAGTGTTCTTTGAGTTCTACCGTATTTTTGGGTAGGGAGTAGCTGAAGTGAAAGAGAAGATAAAGATAGAGAGTGAGTGTGTCCAGTCTAGCTAGGAGAAGGTGGAGGAGGAAGGATGTAGGGCAGGCAGACACAGCATAAAGCCGAGGAGAAAGCAAACAGGATATGCGGCGAGTCAGCCACAGACAAGAGTCCTGAGCAGTCCCCCTACTACGAAACCTCACACGAATTCTTTTAATGAAGAGACTGGGAAAAAAAGATTAATTTATTTCAAGTCATCCATTTTATAGCCTAGATTAAAAGACCCACAATATAGTTAATATTATGAAAAGAGCACAAACCTCACTTACTCTTATTTCTTT
>NW_009197490.1:0-221 GCF_000690835.1 Fulmarus glacialis | reverse complement strand
CCCTTCCCTGTGTCCCCCCCCTGCAGAGCAGAGAGCAGGAGGCCATCACAGCCTGAGCAGACCAAGCCCACCAGGGCAAAGGAGGCCAGGAAACACCCACTTGAAAAAAAAAAACCTTTATTATTCCTATGATGGGAATAACAACCACGCTGCAGCCAGAGGGGAGCAGCAGCCGCCTGGGACCTGTGATGCTTCTCCCACCGCACATGGCCACCGCGGCC
>NW_009197489.1:0-26294 GCF_000690835.1 Fulmarus glacialis | reverse complement strand
GGTGGTTACAGTGGCCGCTGCCGCGCAGCCACACCAGACGCTTGCCAGCTGAACAAGCAGGTTTCCATGTCCGAGTCAGGCTGGAGCCTTGTCCCGAGAGCCCGACGGCACGTGAACCGCGCTGGGTTTCCCTGTCACTAACAGCCAAATAAGTAAGTCTCTCATCTTTACATCATGAATCTCACCGATGAGATTTGGCGTGGTGCTCTGCAGCCACAGCCCTTGCAGGACTCCACACACACCACAGGCTTGGTTTAACAACCACTTCCCGAGGAGAGCCAAGCACCCACATTTTACAACGGTGCTGTCTGGCAACGTGGATGTCTAACTGACATTTCTAAAATATCAAAATTTTCTTCAACCTTTCACAATGAGTCTGGTAAGATTGAGACTCTGGACA
The DNA here is from genome assembly GCF_000690835.1 of Fulmarus glacialis. Classification (NCBI taxonomy): domain Eukaryota; kingdom Metazoa; phylum Chordata; class Aves; order Procellariiformes; family Procellariidae; genus Fulmarus; species Fulmarus glacialis. Next base: position 25,894 of record NW_009197489.1, on the reverse strand, counting down.
GTTTAGCTACTGAAATTAGCTTGTGAAGAGCAGAAGAGCACAACCAACCATAGTGGTTCTTGTGCCTGACGCTCATGAGCCTCCCCCTGGGAGCTCCCCGAAGGGCACGAGGAGCCCAGCAGAATTTCCAAAGAGGTATTTGGAAGTGACCGGAGGCAAATAATGCTGCTACTTGTGTTCATTTCACAAATCCTAACAGCTGTTCTGCCAGTACAGCGGTATTCACAAAACAGTTGGTGACACTATGAAAGAGTTCAGTACTTTTTAGGTGGGATTTACACGACCCATTTCTGGCTTTGCAGCTCTTAAGTGAATTTCACATTTTACACCCTCAAGGTGTAGCGCCTGATGCTTCTGCAATTCAAAGCCATCTGGTAGCTTCTACTTTAGAATAGCTGTAGCAGTTAGCATCACCCTCTGTGAGTTTCAAAGCCCTTAATTCCATCAGTACTACATGGAAACTTACAGCAATGTGATTTTCAGCACTACTCAATGCTACCAAAAATTATAAAGAATCATAAAGCAAGTTAACTTTTCCATGCACTCAACAATGACAAAAAGTACTGTATCAAAAAGTTACCTCGGAAGTGTCTCTTCTCTTTGTGGTTCAAGTGTGGCTAGGTTCCATTCCTCCTCGTTGTCCCCTGCTTTCTGCTACAGGTGGAAAGAAATGCTGAACAAATGCTCACCGCAGGAATTGGAATAGGAATTAGACAACTGTTGCACAGGACTCCTGAAGTATATTGAGAGTTGACCCCTGAGATCCCCTGGTCATACACTACCAATGGTTTCTGATTAACTCGCACAGAGGTGGAAGATCGCCACTCGTACGAAGAGCCTCAGCAGTGGCCAACAAGTCTTGTTGCCTGTTAACAGATTTTACAATAGTTGGGTTTTTTTCCAGATGGTCCCAAAACAGCACTTGAACCTTACAAACACTTGAGAATTATCTTAAAAAAAAAAAAAGCCCAATAGGAATTAAATTAGATTTGAAAGAAACTTATTTGTACTTTGATGGAAACAGCAGTTAGGATAACTGGCTTCTTAGTTCTCAATTTACAACTTTGCGCTTCATAATCTAGCTCAGATTAAGATGTGGACTGACCCTCTGTGGCTACAGATTTCACCATCCAATAGACTGTCATTTTAAGGTCAAAATAAATTTGTCTTTGATGAAGGATAAAATGTTCAGGTATGTAGGAAACTAGTGTGGAATTAAATTCATGGGCTGCCCTGCACTGCTGAGCTGTACCATACCACTGTGGTTTCTCCTAAGCATTCCCATTATTATTTGGGCACTCTGAGCCATTTTATGCACTCAACCACAGTGGTGGTGTTTGCACAAAGTCCTAATAGACCATATTCTGCAAGTCATATGGCTTCAAAGCATCTCAAATTGGGCACCCATCACAACCACTAGGCATGCTAGTGCATTGTCTACAATACTGGCAAAATGAGAACTCCTTTTTACTTTTGTTGCCCTATTCAGACACTTCATTGTCATCAATGTCCAAGGATATCCCTGTAGGTATTGTCTGGAGAACCAGTAATTTTCAATTACTCATTTAGGCTTGCACATCACATAATTTACGCTAAATACAGATCAGTCATGACCTTTTGTTTAATATATGCCTTTTAATTTAATTTTAAATTCCTTTTAGTCTGAGAGCTACTGTAATTCCTCCTCCCAATTTTATAACAATTTCGGATATCCCATGTGACCCAGAGTGTTCTTAGAAAGTGGGTTTTTTCCTAGCAGAAATCTCAGGTCATATTTGTTATCAGTGAACTTAGATTATATAAATCTATTTCCTGCAGAAATCTTAATTTACTGTTCAAAAGAAGGCTACTATGGATCATACAGTTTATATAAAGAATGTGAAATAAAATGTGAATATATTAAAAGGATAATTCTCTAAACAGATCCAGTGATTACAGAAAATGCAGAAAATTCAGTAATTTAGCCTAGACCCCAATCTGCCCTGTTCACATGTTTACAAAACAAACAGGTGTAAATCAACAAAGTCCAAATAGGTTAGATCTACCAGATAAACTACAACAAGCAAATTACTGGTTCAGTTGGATGGAGAAATAATAGAAAAATTTAAATCAGGTAAGGGACTAAGTAAAAGGGCTTTTAGAAAATTACAAGCAGAATTCAGGCATCAATCTTGGAACTGATCTTTTTAGTAAAAACATTTTTGTTAACTTTGCAGATGGAATCAGTCAGTGACAAAGATTTTTTTACAGGAAGAATGGGAGCGCATATACAAGAAGAGTTGGAAGATTGGGAGGACCACTATAACGTAAGTATCGAGAAATTCAACAGTAAAAAGTGTCAAATGACGAGTCTGGACTGATGGAATTAGTAATGAGAGTGTCTGTTGGGAGCTTGTATAAACTAGAGTGACTGAAGAGCAAAAGTCCCAAATTTATCACAGAATGGCTATGAATGAGAAATACAATACAGCCATTAAGACGACAAATGTGATCCTTTAAATTTAATGGATCACATTATTTTCACAGAAGAGAAGGAACTATCTACATTGAAATACCTGGTGCCTTAGCCATGAGCTAATATCTGGAATATCCAATTGTTTCTGGTCACTCCTATTCAAGGAAAGGGAATTCAAACTAGAATAAATGCAAGCAAATGCAAGTAGGATGATCAGAAACAGAGAACTTTGCTTTTGAGAGGAGACTAACATTTCATTTTGTCTAGCAAATGAAGACTAAGAGGATTTAAGTCTCTATAAGCTTAACTAGAAAAATAAACTCAACTATTTATGCTGAAGAACAATACTGACATGACGTACAGAATTATAAACACATTGGCACAGACACTATAGTAAGCTTCACTACCGAACAGTTTTGAAATTGCCTTCCAATAGAAGTCAGGGCCAAATCCCAAATATTCTTAAAATGGACCTTTGCTAGTAGTCTAGGCAATTATATCTCATAAACCCTAACGGGGGATTAACTTCATGACTCAGCCCAATGTTCCTGTATTTGGCCTAACACCACAGTAACATTCTCTAAATTTCTCAAACAATATTCAGTAAAAGTTTCATGCTTAAACAGCATGTCCACCCAGATGCTCCTGTGTTTGTCCAAAACAACTGAGGCCACCAACTTTCAACAAAAACATTGCACATGCCCATTTCAGGAATGCAGTATTTTTCCCTCAGGGATGAGCCAAAGGCTTTAAGTCCTGCTTTCACAGCTACAAAGCTAGCCTGTTAACGCACACAAAAGGCTGCATTGTCCTACGTTCACATCTTCTGTATAAGCCAATTATTTACTTCACTAACACACACTATCCGTGCTCACAGGAGAAAACCCTCTGCTTTTCAGAGAGGAACGCTGCAGCAAGAGAGTCCTACAAGAAGTCCTTACCATAGGAGGTCTGTAAGTCAACCAAACAAATTATCTGGAAGACTAAATGTGATGATCATTCTGCAGTTTTCTTTTTTGGAAAGCCTTCCTAAGCTTTCTAAGTCTTGTTCTTTAAACCAGCTGAACCATAAAGTCCCAATACAAGCACCTGATCTGGCCACATCAGAAATGTGTCTCATTTAAAGAAAACCCACCACCATCGCCATTCCATTCGCAGCTGATCAGCACACTGCTTCAGGGAGAGACGCAAAAGAGGTTTTTTTTAATTCCCATAAACACACTGCGCTATTCAAAGGTTTTCATCTTTAAATTTAATTAAAGAAAAATGTCTCAAGGTGATTAAGCATGTCTGACTTCCAGCTTCTTTTAATGGCACAAGCCAGTGCAGTAAATTGTAGAAAGTGAGCTCAGTTAGAATTTTATTTTAATTTATTAAAAAAAAAAAAAAAAAGAGAAAACTCTCAAGATGTGAGGTCCTATTAAAAAAGTGGCTGTTCACTTGTAAACGGAATAAAAATGTTAAGAACACAAAGTGTCATACAGCTTAAACAAAACCACTTTTCTTAAGCAGTACAAGTAATATTACAACATCATAAGAACACCAAAAGCAGAAAACAAAAAAAAGGCAGAAGAATCACATAACATTACTTACTAAAATGATAAATTACTTACATTGAATATTAATAGCTTGACATTTTTATTGCTCCAATGGTAGTGTGTTGACAAGTGACTGTAGTAAACTGTCACAGTGGGACAATAATAAACATATATCTATGTTTTTGCATATGGAGTTTTGTACCTATCAAGGAAAGCATAGGAACTTTTTTTTAATTTACCAAGACCACACCAGATTTAGCAAAAATGTTTTCTGTTTTAAAGTCACCCATCTACAACTGAATCCACACTTCCTAGACTTGTCTGTGCATGTCTTTGAATACTTTTTTTTTTCCCCCCTCCTATAATAAAACAACTTCACAGATGCAGGTGGGGAATCAGTAGGTAAGAGCTTTGATGCTCTGCCAGTATTCGTTAATACTTCAATACTCCTTAGACACAAAAATTTACTAGATACAAAACCAAATATTTCCCAGATAAAAACTAGAAAGGAAAGTTAGTGTCAACATATTTATATGAAAAATTAAACATTAACTTGGTAGACAGTAACTGCTTTTAAAAATCTGCTGCAAACTTACACTACTGATAGTTACTAGTTCCCCTTTCTCCTTACTCTCTGCACAATGTTTTCTCTTTTGTTGGAACCAGTCAAGGCACTTTCTTTACCGCTTCCACTACACTTTGCTACCATTAATCTCTGTTATATTGCTACAAATTCTTTCTCCAATTAACAAGTATCCTCCATAAATAGGTTTGCCAATTCATGCTGACTTCTTATTGTCAAAAATGAGATTTTCAGTCTCATGAGATACAATTACCTCTGAATATTTTTATAATAAAGCAAAGGATGGCCCAGGCAAAAAAGAACCTGTATGCAGAACAGAAGTGCACGGAGTTCGCAGCAGTACTTACAGCTGCCTTCATCTTTAAATGAGGTATGGAACCTGTGTCTTTCAGATGCAAATATAATACTGCGTGCTGGTTTTGCATTTGAATGCAAATTTATCTACTTATTAAAACATGTAAATGGCAGGTTTGGCTCTCATATTTGTTACTAGTTGCTTTATGGCCACATATTTAAATGTCTATTGAAAGACAAAAAGAAGAGACCCTTTCATGGTTTGAAGACTATACAATTAATAATTAAGGACAAAGTAAAATGTATAGAATTTACATACTTAAAATGTAAAGTTTAAAAACTAATATTCTGTGCTTAAGTGCCTCGTGGTGCCCGGCAGAGACCCAGGGCAGACAATCTGCTGCAGGCAGAGCAGCCTGCGGCAGTGGATGTGGCTGGGCCCACGGGAAGGGGACAAAGGGATGAGGGTGGGAAAGCAAAGCTGCCGTCTTGTTCTGCCTTGGATCTCTGGTTGTATCGCAGCACGGGGTGGCCAGGGAGCAGCCCAGAGGGACTGGGGCTCCTGTAGCTCAGGGTATTCTCTCAGCTTGGCACAGCACTTCACAGAAACAAGACGAATCAGGTTGAGAAATTTTGAACTGAATACGATGAAGTCAGCACAGACTGAAGAGGATTTCTTTTAGCAGGGAGACTGAAGACTGCTAGGCATTCACCGCTGGCAATTACTAGAACTCTCATTCGGCTTGCCTGTTCTCTCAGTTGGAAAAGAACATTTTGAAAATATAGTCACATAAAGAAGAAAATAACAACCTGCTGAGATTTCTTGAGTTTTTTACACAAAAAAATTACTAACAAAGTTCTGGCATAGCAGTAAGAAACTTCCATTGTTCTGTTAATTAAGCTACGCTCCTTTCAGTTACTTCAGAAACTTATTTGTAAGGGAAATACATAGAATTGGGTGTGCTATTTCACTTTTGGCTTATACTGCATTTTTCTGCCATTAAGTATTTTCTCTGTTTCCAGTTAACACTCATCCTAAAAAAATAAATTGGAGAGAACACTTTGCTTGGTTCTGTGATAGAAATCTGAGTTTCAAGGTGTAGCCAACGTTAAATTCAAACAACACAGTAGGTTTTTATTCATTATGTTACAAATGCAATTACACAGGTAGTTGTCACCAATCTTACCAGTCAAATGAAACCTCTGTACTAAGTATACAGATTTCAGAATCTGAAACATCAGTCTGTGATTGGAAACTACTGCAAGCACTGGAGTCTGACACTCTTCAGCTGTACAGTAAGAATAGCACAAAATTTGATTCCAAGTAACAACTTGCATAAAACTGGCCTTCTGTAAACACTGCATACAAGAAATCTGGCCTACTACAGTTATTAGAATGCAATGGTCTTACAAATACTATATTTTAATACAATATTGCATACTGAAAGAGATGCAAATACATTCAGAGGAAATCCCAAGTCACCCCGGAACTAAAAAGCAACTTGGGATGACCTCACAAGAAGTCAAGTTGCTGCAAAGAAATGCCTGGACATTTACGATGATACTCATCACAACATACTCAGTCATCTGCTGTTTTTTCTTTGATTTCTTATTTCTAGTTAGGAAAGGGAGGGAACTTGCATCCATTTTCATCTGCTTACTATTATCAAGTGGTCTTGCTTAGGCCAGCCATTACAGGAAGTTTTTCTACAATTACTTCCCTTCCTGAGATCAGGCAAACAGGGAAGAATCCAAAAATACTTGTGAATTCCACAAGGCATTTGTGGCTCTTCAGACTGTGCCTGAACGCCAAAACATATGCATGAACCCCTTCAACTGATCCACTTCCTCCCATCAGCATATTTTGAAACACTACTCTGATTTAGATAAAGTTTATTACCACTGGAAAGGATGCCGTGTCACGTAACTGTTAAAATGTTGAAGTACTATCACACTACAAAAATAATGAAAGTGCTACTTCCGCTTAGATTTGGCTGTTCCAAATTCTTCTCTTTAGTAACGAAGGTCTCCAATTATGAAACATTTTTTTCCTTACTTAAAAAACAAAAAAAAACTTGACATCCATACATTCCTAACTTAAAAAGAGGCTTTAGGATATTTTGCTAATAGCAGCTGCCATCTACCCCATAAGATGAACAGTATTTAAACTTCCTATTTCAGGTGCTACAAACAACACCTGAAATACTTTAAAAAAAAAAAAAAAGAAGACAGAAATGCTATGCATTTTTCATCCATTTACTAAACAAAGTGCAACTGAGCCCTACACATCTGATAGTATGTACAAACTCATTATGGCTTTACCATAAAAACAGCATGTGAATGGGTCTATACAATCAGAGGAATACTAGCAAATGTAATGAATAAAACGATGTCGGACTGTTGGCAATAGAATAAGAGCTATATTACATTCTGTAAACCTTGGCATACCACACTTTACATTATGCAAAGAGTCAATATTTACAAATCCATAGTGGGTAAAATAATTAACCCCCTAATGTAAATGATGATTTTGCAAAGTGCAGGACAAAACCAGTGCTGTTGATTGCAAGTCCTATGCAAGCAAGTTATACTAAAATCATTACTACTAGACGCTTACCTGGACATTTCTATTGAGGGTTTATAGGATTGCGACATTTAGAATGAAATATAGTATGACACAGCATTAGGATGCATGTTTGAGGACAGCAAATATAGAAATTAATAAGGCAGCATGCTCAGAACAAGTTTAAGCAGCACTGATGTTAGATCCCTAGTGGCAACGATATCAGTTAATGTTAAAAATTCAGAGTGCAACATAGAAGCCTCATTTAACATTAAAAAAATGTGCAAATTGTTCTCTTCTTAACAAAAGAAAATAACGTAGCAAGGAAGATATTCTACTGAAGAACATTTTTAAGTCACAGCAAAGTAGACCATCTTCTTTCCAAAATCATCTACAAGGCACTAAGGGTAGAAAATGACAGGTAACATGAAAGATCAAATGCTGTTCCTCAGTCAGGTCGAAATATGGGATATTTTGGTAAGAACTCTATTAATATTACCTGTTGAAGAAGGGAAGAAGACAAGAACAGAACACAGTAACCAAAAAGTTCAAACCTTCAACACAATTTCCATGCAACATTAGCTAGTACATAAGACTAAACGTATCCGAGATATCCTGTAAGGAGGGAATGTTTCCCAGAATAACAAAGCAGAGATTTCAGTCATTTTGAAATAACAAGGCTTCTGGACACTTGACTTTTTTGGGCTAACTATCTCTTTTCTTCAAGCCTACACAATCTTCACAGCTATACATGAAAGTGGATGGGGGAGTAGTAGGACCACAGAAATATTTCGAATTCTGCTTTCCTAAATGGACTGTCTGTCTTGGTTAAAACTTTATGAAATTCAGAGCTAGCAAAAAAGAAAAAAAAAGATCCGGACAAAGAATACACTACTATAAAAATGCAATATTTCTGCACAAAGAATTTGAATCAAAGTAATTATGAATATCAATGGAAAAGATGGATAAGCGTTAAAGAACTATGGACTGGTGTGGGAATCACACCAATGCACAAAGTCCCAGTGGGTCTCCCTCATTACAAATTATAGACCAAAACAAGTGTACCTGCTGTGCAAATGCAGAATTGTTACGAAGAGAAAACATGCTTAGAGGTGACAATTTCCAAGTCTCAATATATGCCATGGCTACTCTTGTTAAAAGTGGCCTTCACGGGTCTATGTCAAACATGACTGCGCGTTTTTCTGAGAGATTTTTTCAGATAGGTGACAGTCTAGTAGGATTTTCTCTATAAAATCATAGGTATGTTGAATACCAAGTAACAGAAGTAATACTTACATATTCCATCATATTGCTAGTTTCGCATTTCCTTTTACTCAGCTTCCAGTGCAAACCAAGCTAAGAAAATAATTATCAAAGGATTAATGCATACCACAGCATTGTTTTGATGAGTAACCTAACAAGCATTAGCAATATCAAATTATTAGGATCTGGAACACTTCAGACACAGGTTTAAGATCAGTATAAAGTATGGAATTATAACAAGACTGTAAAATTCCTACATGCCAGTTATGCAAAAAAACCTACTATTCTTAAAGCTGAAGAAAACAAGCACTCTAACTTTTCTTACCTTATGATATAGTCTGTTATTTTCCCATTCTAATAACTTCTGAATTGATCTTCTAGTCTAAAAAGTAAGTCAAAACTGTATTATAAATGGTTCAGTAGCCAGCCTCATCCAGAAGAATCTTACTATTGCATTTCTGGCTTAATATTAATTTAAAATAAGTTAGTTTTATAAAAGTAGAACCAAGCAAAAGAGAAATTACAAATGCAAGTCCTACCACTTCAACTCCCCACACCTCAACATCAGATCTGCTTCAGAAAAAAAAGAACACACCAATGGGTTTTCTGTTAACTTAGGACTGCAACTTTCCCAGAATTCATTTACTTAGTAAGAGATCCTTTTGAATTTTGTATTTTTGCCTCCCGTAGCCAAGCCAACGAAATAGACTCTCCCACATTCTCTTGGCCAAACACTGCACTCACTACAGGTGGTCTACTGGCAACGTGTAATTTACATACATGTAATTTCCAGATTTTGCTAATGTAATTGTTATCTGAATCCTGAAAAAATCTCAACACCACAGAACTCCAGCTCACAACAGTGCCTGTATTTTCAACTCTTGGATACCAAAGTGCTTATGACCTTCATGTTCTGCTCTTTCCACAGTTGTGGGAGAGGAGAAGATTTTGGGAGTTTCAGTGATTTTTAAGGTCACAAAAAGACCACTGTGATGATCTACTCTTGTTACTGCATGGTATGCCACAGAATTCCATCCACCAATTTCTTTGCTAAAGCTAATAATGGTAGGTGAGCTACACCATCTCATTAAAAAAAAGATACAAAGCTATCCAATCCCGAGTCAAAGACTTAGTGGTGGACAATCCACCACTTCTTTGTAAGTTTTTCCAATGACGAAGCTATCCTTGGAATTAAAAAGTACATGTTGTCTCCTGTTTCAACTGTCTTAGTTTTGTATTCCAGCCTTTGGATCTCATAATGCCTTTTGTTGCTAGGTGAGTGTACGGGGACTGGCTGGGCTGGAGTTAATTTTCTTCACAGCAGCTAATACGGTGCTGTGTTTTAGATCTACGACGAAAATAGTGTTGATACCACATCAATGTTTTAGCTATTGCTGAACAGCATTGACCAAAGGGATACTTCCATACCATGTTACGTCATGCTTAGCAATAAAACTGGGGGCTATTCTTTCCAAAGCAGCCAGAGACAGGCTGCACATCAGTCTGCTGGTGGGAGGTAGTGAGTGATTTGCCTTTGCATCACTTGGGTTTTCTTCCCTTTTTCTCCTTTGCTTATTAAACTGTCTTTATCTCAACACATGAGTTTTTCTTACTTTTGCTCTTCTGATTCTCTCCCCCATCCTGCTTGGGGTGGGGGGGATGAGTAAGCAAGTGGCTGGTGGGTGCTTAGTTGCTGGCTGGGTTCAACCACCACAAGAGAAAATTAAAACCCATCTTATACTTGTGATTATTAGAGTGATCAAATTGCTCTAATGTATGTACACACATACCCACAGAAGTAACATGATCTTCCCTACTCCTACTTGATACATATTATTTGTACCCTTGAGAATTATATTAACGCTACAACATCACATGGGCATTTATTTAGATTTTCATTAGCACAAGAATATTAAATATGGTTTTAAAACTGCAAATATTCCATCTGTGTATCTCAAGCATATTCCTCTGCAATAAGAACGTTTATACAGGCAGTTAAAATGAGCTAAAACAAGCCGTGTAACTTTTTAGTAATATAGGCTTCGGTGATTAGCAGTTCAACAAGTTAACATATTATGCCTTTAGTGCATTTCATTTTTTTTTAACCAAAACCTCAATGCCAGTCAATGCAACTGTTATTTTCTTGAGCAAGTTGGAGAGTTTGGCAAAACACTTCTGTTTTATTTTCTCTGAAAAGCAATGCCTATTCCTAGTTTTTGCTTTCAGTTTGTTTTATTAAAGATCATAAACTCTCAAAAGCCAGAAGTATTACTTTTTAACAGATTTTTACTTAAGATCTTTTCCTGTAATTAAATTGACAAGCATGAGAGTTTTTTTTGCTCGTGCACCTACAAACTATTTACATTAGTGGATAATAAGACTTATAGCCATAAATCTTACAAACTATGTAGCTGCAAAGAGTATCATTACACTATACCTATTTATGTATTTCCTAAACATTCATTGCTGTGATAATAAACTCTAAATGTAAACCATAGAAGTAATTAGGATCATGTGTACTTGATATTGCTAAAGTGCTTTTCAGAATTATTACTTTGGAACTGATTACAAGAGTTGTCAATTTTCTGTTGAGAAAAATTAAAAGCATAAAAAAAGGGAAGTCTTTAAACTTCCTGAATAGAAAACAAATTTGTGTTTGTTCTTCATAGCAACAGCACAGTAAAACATGTCAAATAAACCACAGCTCAGAAATGTTATGGTAACTATGACATACAAAAAAGTGATTTTTTTAATTCAAAAAATATTTATTCTGGGGGGGGTGGGGGGTGAAGAGGAAAAGTAATTTTTACTCCAGTTCAGTCTTTGAAGGTCAATGTCCAGTTCTGCACTCATTTAATTCAATTCTTAGACCTTTAGAAATCCTGGAAATTCAGGTATCACATACTCCATCCTGTTCTTCGAACCAAAATGGGATTAGCTATTCCTAAGACTATTAATTCAATTGGTAATTTGGTATCATTTACTTCATCAACAAACATATTTTTTCTATTTTCTAAGGAAGGGAAAATGGAATACTCTTTGGAATGCAAGTGAGACAAAAAAAGGGTTTTGAAATGGGGATGATACTATTAAACATTATTTAATGTTATCAGTAATTGCAAAATAAATAGAATAAGAAGAATGAAACATGTACTTACTCTTTTGTTAAGACAGACTACAGGCCACAGGCTACAGCCCAGTGTGCAGCAGCAACACAGACAGCCACAAAGCAGCCATTTTACATTGACAGGGAGATTCTTTCTTAAACAGGCATTCACACGACTGATACTGGTCTTGAATTCTTCCGGGGCAACCTGCAATAGAAGTGCTGAACTTCAGTGGAAAGCCATTACAGGTGTATTTTCTCAATAATTGCCTCTACAGGTTAAAATGTAAATGAAACATAATACCATTATACAGTATGACCCCATCTTCTAAAACACTGGTCACCCAGTGAGCATGAGAAGTCACTTTCCTATAACAACTTCATTTATGGTGCATGCTTTGCAAAAACTTGCGTTAAAAAGCTAAACATTGCTTAGATGAACAGCCTCATCCTTATTTATTGCACCATTAATAAATCAATTGTCCTCATAACATAGTGGCCCCAAACAAAACTAGAAGTGGGCACAGCTGTGCAACATATGCACTGGCTATGCCAACCAAAAAACAAAAAGGAAGAATGACAGATAACTGGTTTCCAAGGGAATGTGGGACAGCTTCGTAGTAAAAACACTTGTGTGTCACATAGAAAAAAGGATAATATTGTCCAAATTAATTTCATACCAATGCAAGTCTACATTGTGCCTGGGTGAAGGTGGACCTCTGTCCACAAATAAATTCCTGAAGTGGTCCATTATCAACACGAGGCCACAACTTCACTTGTGGCTGCTTCCTAAAATAGGGAATTATACTGGATTATATTCAAGGCAAAGAAATGCATCTTGTACAGGATTATGTTGAAAACGAACTTATTTAAATTAAGGAATATTCAGCAGAGCTTACTCAAAATAATATTTTCTATATATTGCCACTGTAGAGTCACAGTGGAAAACCGCATTTTCTATGAGAAATAAGCTGCTTTCTCTGATAGAAGCATGTTTCTTACAAGAGAGTGAGAGCACTTGCCTATTTACATACCCCAAATCCCTCATCTCTCTACAGAATCTAAATAACTTGTATCTCGCAAGTCAAACACAGATTTGTGATACTGACTCCAAGATGGCACTCTTAACTGTAACACAATCCAGCATCTGAACGCACAAAGCAGAATAATCAGATCCAACTTCAACAGACTTGACCAGTCAGGCACAACAACTCAAAAAAACCCCAAAAAACCCACAAACAAAAAACCCCAAAAAACCCACCCCACCCCAAAACAAACTTTCCTAACTACTTGCCATGTTGAAGAAAAAAACCCCTAGAATTAGTCTGTATACAAAGCTGTGCAACTACTATATAATCCTTCCAACCAAGGAAGCCCACCTCTGTTCATTTGATTCTGCAAACAAGGGCAACAACAACAACAAAAGCATTAATTTAATGACAAAGACTCCTTTCACCAAAGGAGCAAAACTATGGGACAGGAAATGGAGAGGACCTGATTCTGCTACCTCCGCCTATTCACAAGAGCTAAATTCATTAAAACATTGCAGGAAAAGGGAGTAAATAAATACAACATCTGTTTCCTGGCCATTCAGATCACCATGCAGTATAGAGTCGGAGGTCATCTGGGTTTGTACACAAACCAGGCCTACAGTTAATAATGTAAGAACATAATTTAACATTTTGATTATTTTATAGCTGGAATTAATAAGTATACAGAAAGTATTTCTTTTGCAATTATACAGACTCCCCCCGCCCCGATATTAAACAGAATTTCTTATAAGTCTTTTTACATATATAAATGGAGCAAGTAAAAATATTTTCTTTAGACTGACTGGAACATCAACATTTAAATATATTTTACAACAGACATCTTAGTTGGGGGGAAAAAAAAAAGAAAGAAAGAAAATGGCAAAAAAACCCAGAAATCCATGTATTGTGACATTTTCAATGAACAGAACAAAAATCACGTTGCAATGTGGAAAACTAGCCTGTACTTGCATTTATCTGAAACAGAAGGTTTTACAGATCTCTTTGGCAATGCTGACTCTTGTATTTAGGATACCACAAGTATCAGGTGCACGTGAGTAAGACCATTTCATCTTCAATGGGGGAGCAAGTTTTGTAGTAAAGTACAATTGGGTTGGTTGTATGCAGTACAGGTAACATTGTACGGCTTCTGTACTGAGACATGCTTCAAAGTAAATTGAGATTACGTACATTAACAAATTAGCATTGTCAGCTCTTAAGGAAGTTTACCAGTTCTTAACACAGATGTACACAAATGGCACTTTCTTTGATAAGTCTTTTGAAATTTGTACATGTACCATTCTGTTTATTTGAACGATAAAAATAAGTAGTTTTTTTTCTTGACCCCATTAGTACTTTTGCAATGAATCCCACTAAGAAAAGAGAATGTTTCCTTTTTTATTAGACACAAAGTTTACTGGACCTTGACAACAACACACCCCAACCCCAAAATACAGCTGTACAAACCTACCGAAGACAATGGAATGGAACAGTTTAGAATTTAGTTTAACATGAAGAAACCTTATCATCAGTGATAACATCCAACATGAAAAGAAGTCAACCAGATTCTTAGATCACAGCTGGCAGAAACATTTGGGACCTAACAAGAAAGCACTGGGATGGTGAGATTCCCTATTTCTGTGCTACTTTTAAGGGAGTCACTGTTCACATCAGGTTAACAGTTTGATGCTACTATATAAGAACAACGTTGAAGTACTCGCCTTCCTGTAGAGCATAGCACTGCAAATGGCTAAACTAGAAACCAACTTTGGATGCCACCAAGAAACAGAGAAAATTTCTATTTCAGAAATTTTGGTATGATGTTTACCTTAATATAGTATTATGAAAGCACCACTACTACCTGCTACTGCACCAAATACTTTCATGTAAAGGTGAATCTCTTAGCTGCAACATAGGACGAAATTACTTAAGATGGTTTTGGCTAACCCAAACTATTGGATATATTTCTCCCTTTGGGAAATGTAATCACAATAAATATTTCTGTCAGTCAATGACACATCTTCATTTGAAACTAAAGGAACCGGTGACCAAGATAAGCCTCATTCTGTGATTAATAGAAGCAAAACACAGTTTTGTTGCTCTAAGTTTACAGCTCAGTATCAGTTAAGCATTGTTACACAGTGACAAAGAATGAAATATCTGTAAATAAAATAACTGTTCTAATTTAATAATAAAATGGTACCCAAATGAACCAGTCACCAAAGAATTTTGTTGATTTTCTGGCATAATTTTAAATCTCATCTTTCTTGCAGATACAGATATTGAAAGGGTAATATGAAATGACTAATGTATTTCAAACAAACAGAGAATTAACAGCGTCTCCTGCACAAAGAAAGCTCCCTAAGAAAGTCTAATTTTGAGTAATTTTGGAAAGTCTCTTGGAAAGTTTCTGTCTGGGTCTTGAAAAGAATGAGATAAGTACATAGCTCCTGGCTGTGCAGTACACCTTGTAAAGAGACATTAGTTCCTTTTAGGTCTTTAAGGGAGGGTAAAAAAAAAAAAACATAAAAGGAAAGGAGGGGGTGTCATAATATTTTACAACAGGATGCAAGAGAATCTACAAACACAGGAAGAGAGCAAGTAAAGCCCAGCAGGCCTGATCTTTCTCCTTCAATCATCATGATCACAAACCCTATCAATCACATGTTGCAATGGGATCACAATACCAAGAGCACATTTTATGGCTTACATTTCCCTGCATTGCACAGTAATCTTTGGGTAGGACCCTTACTGTTTTAACATCAGGGCAGGAAACTCTGCTTTCTTCCTTAAGGTTCACTGCCTCCATCATTTTCTTGTCACCTGGAGCACTGTGAGCTATTGTGCCATATATCATGAAGAGTATTTTGTTAAAAGCTTTTAATGCTGGTTTTAAAAGAATTAATAATCCTATAAAACTGTAGCGCACAGAATTTAAATTTAGCTAGAATTTAAATTTAGGCCAAAGTTCAATCACATTATTAAAAGTTAAATATTGCCTCTGTATTAAGTGTAGTCAAATCTTTTCTTAAAATATTCCATTGAAAAGAATGCACTGTTCAAAAGCCTAGCTCAGTATTTATAAACCAGCTGAAGCTTGCATCTCATCCTGCAAGATAAATATTAAGTCAATCTAGCTGAACTAGCTAGGCCCAACATCTGACCTACCTGATATTTTCCTTCCCTTTCTTGTTTTATCCTCAAATATACACATTCACCTCTCCCCAAAAAAGCAACAAACATGTCTCAATTAAATATTTAAGATGTAATTACATGCATCTTAGCTCTAGGCTAATTTACAATAACTATCCAGACTCTGTAAAAACTGGGAGACAAGGAGATAGGGGAGATGGGTGAAGAAGGAGGGGTATTTCAGATTTTAAAAAAAGAAAATTAACAGAAGGTTTACTATTATCATTATGTAGATGGACAAACTGAGGGTCAGGAAGCTTAAGTAACTTCCTAAGACTACAGAGTGGCATAAATCCAGAAAGTTAGTGCTTCTGGGAGAAAGGTGTAGCTAGATAGTTTTATCTATTTAGGACTTTTATCATACATTGGATAGCTTTTCATCCTGTGTTTAAAAACCTAGATCTTCACCTGTATTTATTAAAAAGAAAAATTCCATAGAGAAATCTATCAACCCCACCTAATGGCTTTGTCTTTTACACTCCATTAGCAGATGGGATATATTATTAATATCAATTCACATTGGACAACAAAGCCATTAAACTTAATGTTAGACAGACATTCTGAATAACGTATGGCATTGCCTTAGCTATGTACTAATGCAAGTTCATTGTAAACATTTTAATCACAAACTGTTAAAATAAACAGTCACTACGCTGTTCATAAATTGTGATTTCATAAAAAGTAAAAATCTGTATTTTAAGAACAATAAAAGATCTTA
Source organism: Fulmarus glacialis (assembly GCF_000690835.1). Lineage (NCBI taxonomy): Eukaryota > Metazoa > Chordata > Aves > Procellariiformes > Procellariidae > Fulmarus > Fulmarus glacialis. Next base: position 9,154 of record NW_009197489.1, on the reverse strand, counting down.
AAGTGGTGTATCAATTGACTACAATGCTTATTACTGTGAATTATTTATCAGGGTATTTGAAGAAAACCTACTTACTGGAAAAAACTGAGTTTTCATTTTCAATAGGGATAAAGGTGATTGACTGCCACAACCAGTGGGAGAAGCAGATTATTTATTTCTTGCAATTCACTAAAGTATTAAAAACCAAAAAACCCACAACATGGTTTTTAATGTCTTTCATGGCAGCGTGTGGCGGGCAGTGAGAAAAAATGTGTTTACTACCTCATTTGATTGGTGTTTTCCCCTCACAAAAGGGAACTAATGTATTTTTAAAGTCTTCTTACTCAGAAAGCCCCTCAAATCCACATATGAGAAAAACAGGCTATCAAGATTCTCAGCAGAAGCAGCATACCTATATACAGCAAATCCCTGCTCATGTGATTTATGCTGTCACTGATTAGATCTATAGAACAAGAAGTGTAAATGCCAAGTAGAAGCAAAGAACTTCCTCTTTCCTCTCTTTGCTAGATTAAGTCCAAGCAGCCAACTGAACTCTAAATTAAACTTTTGTTCACTGTCTATTTAACAAGAGGAGGACAATAAAGTGGAAAATGTGACAGGCATTGACGCTCGTATTAAAAAGTGTAGGTTTGGGGGCTTGGGTTTTTGTTTTTTTTAATACACACAAACATATTTTAGAGAGACAGAAAGAGATGATACTAAATAATCAAATTAAGTTTTAACGTTTCCTGCTAGGTATTTTCTATAGGCTTATTTGTAACAAACTACAACTTGGCTAAAAGAACACAAAGACTGTTATTTCCAAAAAGTATTCTGTGGCTTTTCAGAGATCAGAAAGAGCTCCACAGAAAAGAATAAACCTTAGACATGCAAGGTAGTGAAATGCAAATGGTGTTATCACCAGCCCTCACATTAGACACTATGAAATCAGTAAGATGACTCCTTTTGAGCTCAGTGAGATTCTGAAGCAAGGCCAGAGCTCCCAGGCTGTCTTTTAACAACCAAAAACTCCAAATAGCAACCTGCTTTTCAATTGTATTGGTGTCAAAAAAGCTGGACAAATTCAACACAAGTATTTTATTCATTATACTCTAGGGTGAAAATGAAGGAGAAAAACCCCAGATGGATTTGGCAGAACCAGGAGACACCATCCAGCTGCATTTTAGTATATTTGTTAATATGACTCAACAGCTACCGCGAGAGGCTGCTGAGGTAGTGTAGCTGTATGGTATGACATTAGAGAAAGTAGTAAGTGCCAAATAAACTTTTTCCTCGCAAATTCTGGAAAAGATACACAAGGGGGACATAAAATGAAGCAAAAGAAAAGCACTAGAGAGTGAAACAGCAGAAAGAAAAAATATCCAAGAGAAAAATAATTCAAAATTTAAAAGTCTAAAAAAAACCCAAAACCCAAACTATTATGAACAGAATTTAGGACCATAACGAAGAATTTTGTTACTAGATTTCATTAATTAATAGCTACAAATGAATATTTATTAAAGATGACAGGACTTCTGAGAAAGCAAGAGACTTGTCACCACTGATTTTCAGAACTAAACAATTACTATATTTCTGAAAATACTAAAAACCTACTTAATTTGTAACTTAACACTATAATGTTTTGTTCCTTAAAGCTTCAGATAAAACAGATTCTCTTCCCAAGATCTGTCCAAATATAATCTCAAGGCTTGCCAGACATATTAAAAAGAGAGGTCTGGTATTTGAAATAATTTCATTCACAGAGGAGGTAGCACAAACGCCAGGTATCTATAAAACAAGGTTAAATGAGTCTTGCTTTCACGTAGAGTGCCTGCATGAAAACAGTATGATGCCATGTTGAGCTTTTCTGTGTTTAGCATGTCAATAATGATAGCAATCACTGGCAGTCACTTTTTCTTGTTTCAAAGTACACTATAGAGACTGGTCATCAACCAGCTAGTTCATACAGGACAGAGTTAATTCAACAGTCTTCAGTGCAGTGCTGGCCTGCACTGCGGATTCATGACCACGTATTTGTAACACAAAAACCACTGGACGCACTGGATCTTTCCATTTAAAAGAACAGTTTAATCTCACACTTACCTTCCCTGTCAGAACAGAAGGAAATTCTGTATCAAACTTGTTGCTCAAGCCAAACCTTGAAAACAAAAGAGACAAACAAAATATATTCCACCTAACTTACTTTGTTTCCCTTAATAAAAAAAGTAATAGATTTTGTACTTTAAAAAAAAAAGAAAACTATTAATTTCTTTTGCCCTTACATTTACATTATTTCATGAGCTTTCAACCTTTATATAAGGTCTCGTGTATTATTCATAAGGTCATTTATAAGGCAGAGAAATTCAGTTTGTTGCCTTACTTCAATACCTTCAAGTTGCTAGAAGAGCAAAAATTCTTTTACAATTGGATGGCAGTAAGTTTCAATCTTTGCTTTTTTTTTTAAAAAAAAGCTCCAGCTATTAAATTCCAGTTTTACTACGTTCAATAATCCTTTTACTGCTATTTTTCCTACTCATGCAATTTATTCACATGCAACAGATAAAGCTAGTTATAAGGAACCCATTCATCATCATCTTAGAAATTTATAACCATATAGTTTTAAAAAATTGCTTTGGGCTGAGTTAACTATCTCATGCAAAACATGTAAGAGCCTACAAAAAGAACAGTTTTAAAACAACTATGAACTTCAAGAAAATTAAGTCTTAGGTATCACTGTGACTATTCTTCACTGAAGTGTTCTTGTTATTGAGCAAGACGTAAGTCTTCATTATAATCAGCGAAACCTACAGGGAGCTAGACTTTGCTTGCAAACCTGTGTTACCAATAGCTCCAAAACTACTGAACCAACTGAAATTTCCAGAAAGCTAGCGTTGTACATCAGCAGGATACTGACAGTGCAGGCTGACCTGACTTTTTTATTTTATTTAAAGCATGTAACTAGGCAAGAAGTTAACTAAGTTCTGATGCTAAATCTGCTAGCTTCTGCAGAACAAGAACTCTGATCTTCCATCCCGTCTACCTCATTTGAAATCTTTAACCTTTGCAATTCAGTAATTTAACAAAATACAACAGCAGCTGGCATTTCAGCTACAACCTTGAACAGAGCTTAATGTTAAGTTTGTGAAGTTAAATATACTGGACATCAAGTTCACTGTCAGCTCTGCTAAGCTATCTCCTCAGTATTCTTGTTCAAAAAAAGAAAAAACCAAGAAGGATCACAGCCAAAAAGAAGAGCACAAATACATTTGGTATTGTAATATTTATTGTAGAAACAAACCTTCTGGAGAGAGAGTATTTGTTTTGAGTCAAACTGACACCTGAAATACCCCTTACTGGTCACTTATACAAATACTAGAATTGCTGAAGTGTCATCAGTCCCCTGTCATTATATGATACATACATACTCATGTGCACAGCATAATAATTCAGATATCCAAACTTGGCAATGTAACTTGTTTAGAAGTACAAAAAAATGTAAAATAAACCTTAAAGAAGAGGGAAGCATAATAAAAGAACTTGTGCTGTCTTTAGAAATCCAGTAAACTTATTAAAATGTTTGTCAACAATACTGGTGAAGTCCAATCAAGTTCTTCAATGGCTAATTTCAGTGAGAGCCTTGACTCTTGTAAAGAGCAGCATATTGGAGCACTAGTTATGTAAAACGTTAAAAAAAACCCCAAAGAGTAGATCTTAATTGAAGTGTTTCTCAACCTTTGTCTGTTAAGCTATTTTAAGCACTATAATGAATTGCCACTTATTTGTGTTTGTTTCATTCAACATATTTTCACTGAAAAGTTTCTAGAAGTGAATGTGAGTGAACTGAACATCAGCACAGCATGGGCTACTGCATATTCAAGTGAACTGGAAAGCCATGATGTTAAATCAGTGCTACAAAAACAAACAGTAAAACCAGTAAGATTTTAGGCAAGCACAAAGGTTACTAATATAAGCACATTTCCATTCTCTGTGAATGTAATCTGGCAAGTCAGCCTCCACATTTTGTAGCTTTTCTTTCTAAGCTGAAATCTTCAAAGTTTTGTAATACTATATATTTATTTTTAAGGAAGCTTGGAGATCAATGAGTCTCTAAAAAAATCCAGAAAAGAATAACGATATGAAACACATACACAAGCTTGTTTTGAGGAATACAGACTTTTCTGTACATGAGCAATGAAACTACCTGAAATGATCACAGTTGTAGCAACCAGACAACATAATAAATGAACTACTGGAAAGTTCAGGTAATACTGCAGAATTATTTACTCTACCCATACAACAGACTAATTCCACTAAATCATGCCAAAGGTCCACCTAGCCCAGAACACTGATTCTTACAGTGGCCAGTCGCAGATGCCTAAGAAACAGCAAAAGAAAAAAAAAAAAAAAAAGCAAACGTGTACTAGCATTTCCCCAGAATACTCTTCTGACCTTCAACAATTCATAGTTCAAAAACTTCCTAAGCCATAGGTAGTGTCTTTTATCTCATTGGTCACATATACTCATTAAAATTCCCATTGCACCACCAATTTCCATAAAGAATAACATAAATTAGTGCTTTTTGATTTAGATTTATTAAGAATACAAGACCACAATATATTTTATTACGTTAAATTTGAAGGCTGATAATGTCATGAAACATATTTAAGACCCAAAACTTTTATCAGTTGCCAAAACATTCCATTCAGTCATAACACATTCAAGAAACCTCAGTTACAGAAATGCATCTCTTTTACACTGACGCCTGCAAATGGCTAAAAGAATATAAAAGGTTTTGACTATACTGAAAACAGGACTATGCTACATTATAACACTACGTTTAGTCAGCATCACTGATGGCCTTTAGCACAGTTTTACTGAAGTGTCTCTAGAAGTTTTACAGACTATCCTCGAGATGATTTACCACATAGTTCAGAAACATTAAACTCCTATTAGATGCGGAGCGGGGGAGAATTCAAGAACCAAATAAAAAGATTTTTTTTTAGAAATGTTAGAAGCAGAATGTTGTATAGTTCTATAGCTTTGCAAGCAACTTTGTAAAAGTACTGAAGTGTTATTAGAATATTCAATGTAAAAAAGTTAAGACCTAAAGTCTTGATTAAGAGATAAGTAACTTCATTAGAACTTCTACAACAGACTAATGATCTAGCATGATTTAGCCTATGAAGTCTTCTAAAATTCAGTATATTTAAAAATCGCTACGTAAAATAAATTCCAGTACCTGTCCTTTAAATCATTTAAAACATGAGTTGGTGGTGACTTATTTCTGGGCTAGTTCTCTGGCTCCTCAGTGAAAGCTGCCCAAATATTTAGAAATTCCGGTAAGTCACCCATGTACTTTGACTGCAATTTTCTCGCTGGATGACAAATATCTCTAAAAGCAAGGCACCGCTTCCTATAGGCAACAACACCGGAACAGAACTAGGATGACTTCACTTTCTAGTTCTTCTGTCTCTCTTTCTGTGTTTTACTGTATGGCATCAGACGAGTCCCATCATCTCATTTTCCACCATTTGTAAAGTGGGGAGAATGCAGCTTCTCATAGGGAGCTATAAGAAGATATATTCGTAAATCCCTCAAATTAAAGACTGAAACGAACACCCTGAATCATCAGTTGCAAACCCCACCTGCAACATTATATATATCACATTATAAAATTCTTTCCGTTAGTTTACAAAGCATAAGGAAGTAAGGTTTCCTGTCCCCAGAACTGAAACAGGAAGATTTTGGAAAACACTTTCTCATATCTAGGGCGGACATATTTACAGGTGCTTAACCTTTTTTTTTCTTTTGACTTAAATAGCACTTCATTCTCCTTTATCCCACTACTGTATTTATAGATAGTAATCAGTCTTACTAGACTACACAAGCTAAACCCGTTTAGTCAACTCTCGTACAGGAGGCTCTCCAACCTCCTTTCAGCATGGCTCCTTTCCCCACACCTAATCCAGGTTACGTTTGACCTATCTCGAGCAGACGAACTTGGATCCTACATATTATTCTTTATGACGTATCATCTAAGCTTTGTCCAGCATTAGAGAATAAAGAAGACATTCATCAGGAGCCCTGAGCTGAAATCTCCTTGAACACTTAACATTTCTCTTCCTAGTCTAGGACCTTTTCCTATGAAGCCAATAGAACTACTGAAGATTGCCATGGATGATGTTTTCGAAAACTAAGTTTTTGATAACTAGTGGAAGGCGGAGGTCATTTGCTATTTTAAATATGTGGAATCTGCTATTTTAAATATGCGGAAGGTGGAGTAACATCAGACAATAATCAAATGTCATCTTATCACAACTGAGAGCACCTGGCTCTTCCCTGCCTTCCCTAATCAATGACAACATGCTTTTCACTAGCACCTGGATTGTGGATCCCTGGGGCACTCCTACAGAAAATATAATGGAATAACAAAAGTTAACTTGTATCCAAAACTAGGAGGTTAGCTGACTCAAGCAGGAATCACAAGCTGCATACTGAGGGTAAAAATATTAATGGCTATTTCATTACCTCATTACTATCCATCCACATGGACTTAATGATATGGAACAATTACATCAGATAAATAAAAACTTAAAACCAAGTTAGAGTTTGTTTACTGCTCTGGTTTTGAAAGTTATTGCTGTTGCTTTGGTAGGCATATGACTCAGTCTTCACTAAAAATGTTTATGTTGAGATATTTGAATACACCAAGCAGAGTCACAATGCAAGACTATGCAAGATACAGTGAAGAAGGGGTTTATAACTCATTTAAATGGAATTTCAGAAGCAAAGAAAAGGCATTTACTAGGTCCTAGTAATTTCTCTGTGCTATAATTCAAAAGCTTTCTGATAATAGGACTGATAGTTAATTTTTTTCAAAGTAAGAATTAGAGTGTTGAACAAGATGAGCATAAATTTTGCTAACCACTTTCACATATATTCTCCCTCTCTCTCTGTGAGTAAAATAAAACAAATACACTTTACATGATCACTCTTACCATGCACAGGGGTAAAAGGGTTAGGAAAACAGTCAGTGGAAAAAACAAGAACCTGCTAAAAACCCTCAGAAGATTCTTGGAATTTATGTTTAGTACTGTTGGATACTGCAATAGAACTATGTTAGGGTCAGCAGCTCACTGACAAGGTCATAAGAATAAAAACTCTCATGCAAGAAACTAATACATAGTTTGAATCTACTAACTTGGGAGTTTAACAAGAGGACTGTGCATGAAAAGCTGGACCAGAAGATGACCCTGGAATTAGAGAATTATCCCTCCTCTATACACCAAAAGTATCCAAGAAGGCCAGTGTCAGATGAGGAACAGAAGGCATCTGAAACAAAAATCCAAGGAAAACAATGGCTTTTTAAAAATAACTGGTTTTCTTTTTTTTTTTTAATAGAGCGTCTGACTTGTCAGGACAGAAATTTTTATCAGCAATGTTCCCTACAGGTTCAGAAAACAAACACAAGTTTTACTCGATGATGTATCTCACTTCAGTAACTAGAGCAGGCTGCTTCTGAAGCCAACTGATTTCAAAAGCAGCAGCATTTGTGTGATCAAAAAGTGACAGAAGTTCAGTGCTGATACATACTAACCAGAAACTCTTCAGGAAGCAAAATATTTCACATTTAATAAGCAGGTTAGGATTACATACTATAGTGTCCAGGGTTTATTTGCATTTTATTGATAACATCCACTGTTTTTATTAATATAAGGAGATTTTAAAATTCGTCATGAACTGATAAAAGCTGCCTTCTACCATTCAGGTAGGTATACTTGTTACAGGAAGAAAGCTGGGAGGAGTGGAAAAAAGGGAAAATAAGGTGGATGGGAATTCAGTTCAGGTGGTTACAAGTGCTTGTATGCTAGCTCATGATTTCCGCATCACTTGCAAGTATTGCTTTCTTTTGATGTAGACATCACTAGTTGACAGAGTTCTTGGAGATGCTCCTGCCCATCCCCAAAAGATGCTGCAGCCAAGAAGGAACTTTAAGGAACATGACTAATATACAAAATGCATCACAGCAGACAAAGCAAATAAGTGTGTAACACTTTTTCCAGTTTAGTGCTTAAAACCAGATAACTAATAAAACGGGTATGTGGTATTCTGATCATTTTGCTTGTGTTACATTCCTCCTTTAGTCAGGCCACATGCTATTTGGGATCAGGACAGAAAGAAATTCCATCAACATAAGCAAGTACACTGCGGTGCAGCAGAGCAACTACCCACTGGCACTAGCTCAATGCAAACCTGATTTAGACTTACATGATGGACACAGTATCAAATCCAACATTAGTTCTCTTAGGATGAGAGAGTCTTCCCCACCCAGTGTTTTTGCTGCAGATAGCTAGATCACACTGCACCTATTTACATAGAGAAATGTGCATTCTTTTATGCAATCCAAAGACAGACCCAAAGCAACACACGCTTGATGGATCTCTGCAATACAAAAATTTCAGTACCTCCCTCCCTGCCACGAAAATTAATGTAACAACCAACAACTTGTTATGGATGTACTGTTATATTAATTCCTCCACTTGCAGGAGTAGGAATATTAAGAAAATCCCTATGAGTAAACATTACATATAAGGTCACACAGTTTGCTCATCTTCTGTTCCAACTGTTTAAATGAGTAGCAAACATTCTGGCTCATGTTGCGTTCTAATGATAAAAACACTTAACCTAAACCAACCTCACAACTAAGTTTGGAGTAGATAAACTACAACACAGCCATGCGCCTCCTCTGCAGTGCAGTGCGGGGGCTCCACGGCTCAGCTGAGACAGAGGAGGGTCATAGTGAAATTGTTTGAACAGGCTGCTGATCCTCGCATGGTGTGGCGTTTACTTTTTATCTAACAGATCGTTTGGAAAAAGTACACCCAGGACTGTCAGGGCTGATTAGCTGCTACTTCTGCACCGAACAGCCAGCTGAACTTCAGTTGTTCATTCATGACTTTGGGTTGCCTCGAGCTACCGGAAAATAGGAGGTTTCCCGTTTTAACACGTTAAAAGCAAAACTCCTCTCACAAAACAGGTGACGGGGGGGATGGGGGGGAGCAGGACTGCAGATTACGGTAACGCGGGCAGCTCGCGTCCGCGGGGGAGGGGAGGCTCGGGGCAAAAAGGGATGGGGCTCAGTCCTCCTCGCGTCCTTACCCCATCTCGGCACCGC
>NW_009197488.1:2613-5336 GCF_000690835.1 Fulmarus glacialis | reverse complement strand
CAAAACCCTGTCCCCGTGGGCTGGGGGGGCAGAGGGAGGGACCCCAGGGACTCATCCCTGCACCCCGCAGGGGCCCATCGTCCCCTCCCCGGCTCCCGGCTGACTCAGCCGGACGGGATTCCCACAGTTTCCGTCAGGTGCTGCCTGGAGTAAATGGGGAAGAGGTTTCACAAGCCCCAGTAATTAATGCTAATTACAGAGCAGCAACATGGGAATCATTTCTTCCCCAGGTGTCCTTCCAAAAATGGCTTTCTGCAGGTGTGGCACCATCCTTCGCTTGTCATTAGGCACAGCTCCGCCTCGGAGAAGGTGAAACCTTCGAAGGCTGGGACTGTGGGAACGGTGTGACGGAGGACGGTCCCCACGGTCCCCGCGGGCGCCCGGCCCAGCTGCGGCTGCTGGCAGCTGGGTTTGGCCGGAGGGCAGGGCTCGCTCAACCCTGGGTCAAGACAACCCATGGGGAAAAAATACCATCCAACCTCCTTGAGCAGCGTGACTGCTCCTGGCGCCTGCCGGCAGAAAAATAAAACCATGGAGAAGGGGCTCAGAGTCTTTTTTTTTTTTTTTTAATGGCTTTGTTTTTTCGCCGGCATTTTGGTTCTGCTGCCTGCATTGGAGGGACAATGAGGTCCCCGCAGGACCAGGAGCTCATGCAAGAGGGGCCGAGCTTCTCTGAGGCTTGAAAAAGATAGGGCGAAGGGGTTTAAAAAACTTTTTCGTCTTTGTTTTTCTTCTCCTCGCTGAGCTGGTTATGCTTAAACCCCCTGCATGTGAAATATTAGAAATAAAGCAGGGCGGAGGTGGGCTGGGAGACCTGAGCTCCAGACTCAGCTGTGATGGGCTGGAAAAAGCTTCACCTGCCTTAGAAACGTGCTGAGCATCCCCAGCGCTTGGGCTGCGGGGAACCTCCCCTTCCCCTTTTCTGTCTGGAGAAAAGAAGTTAGAGGAGAGACAACTGGGCAAGGTGGAAAGGAAGGAACCACCTTGTCCTCTGTGACCACAATGATCGCATGGCAGAAATCCTGGGCTGAAGCGTCAGCGGCAGAGACACGGGCTAGAGGTGAGGAAACCCTTCCCACGCAGACTGTGGGGTCTCCGTCCTCGGAGCCTGATTTTGTGTGATTTTTCTGCAAGATTGAGCAATGGGAAGCAGCTCGGAGGTGACCCAGTGATGCAGGACAACAGCCAACTGCTGGTGGTGGCATCACCGTTAATGGTGAAAATCATCCACCCTGGACAGCAAAGTGCTGGAAGGCTGCAGGGATCAATCGATCACTCTGCTGGTCTCCCGCAGCTCCATTTTATTATTTGAAGTTCGGCTTAGAATGATGGGATTTAGGTATCCACCCAACAGGGATGGTTGTGTCCTATTTAACTTAAACCTCAGGACTTTTGTAGCAGAGGGAGATGAAGGGGCTGGTGCTTCCCTGTTTGATGAAGAAGAGCGTATCCCATGCTGGAAACATCTCTTATTATTTAGGAGTGGAAACAATTTCAAAAGACTTGGTTGAAGCTCACAGAAGAGGAAATCAGACAGGATTAAATCCACCCAGAGCCAGTTTCCAGGTCTTTTCCATACTTCTTCTCCAGGAGGAAACACTCCCAGACCAGGGGCTGCGGGTGCTGCGACTCCCCGGCCCCCGGCCAGCCGGGGTGGGGACCCTGCGACAGAGCGGGGCTGGCGGGCGAAGCTTCATCCCCACCGGGCTGGCGAGCTCGGAAACCGGTCCTGGCACAGGAGAAACCCATCTCCTCTGCAGGCTCACTGAGAGCTGTAGGGAGGTGACTGTCTGTGTGGTTTTTAAATAATCGTGACTTTGCTGAGATTATTTCTTTTTGATGTGTGCAGACTTCTCCCGCTGACTTTTCCTTTGCAGATTTTCCCTTGCAGCAAGGGGAGTTGCTGCGTGTATCCCAACGGACGGGTCTTCTCCCACCGCTCGGTCCTCGTTCCCGTCTGAAGGTGGAGAGGAAAAGGGCAACGCCAAAACCAGCGCTCCTGTGTGCGAGCCAATTCCCCCAAGGACGGTTGCTTTAATGAGATGTCACAGCTAACGAGTCTGCTGGCAGAGCGCTCTCGGAGAAACGTGCTGGGAAATGGTAACGCAGCAAGTCTCGGCGTTGGGATCGCGCAGCTTGCCGGGCTGTCTGTTCTATCCCAGAGACGTGAATCCATGGGAGCAGCTGGGTGAAGGACCTTGCTCTCCAGTCCAGCATCAGCCAGGAGCGGCTTGCTGACGGTGTGCTGCTCGCTCGCTATCAGGATGTGATTAGACCAAGTGTAAGAAATACGCTCATCCAAAAAAACAAATGGGTTGGCAAATAAACCAGCCAAAGCAAATATTGGGAGCTCCCAACACACCGGGCACCAGCGCAGGTTTCATTAGGTGGGACTGGTGGTTTATGGGAGGAAATTCATGGTGCTGGTGGGCTTGTCCTGCACTGTGAGACCCCCCCTTGCCCACAACCCAACGGAGATCATCAACCTTGCAGAGGGGCTCAGGCTGCCGGCAGATCGGTGGCTCTCCTTCACGGGCAGCTGGACTCGAGGGGGCACCTCGAAATCCCCAGGAGATGAGTAAGCACCCAAGCTCCTTTCCATCCCAGTACATGGAGACTTCGGGAGCTCAGAACTGTTTTCACGGCTGAGCACAGAATGTTATCTTGGAAGCAAGCACAGGGCTGCAGCACTTCAGCAACTCGTGCCCTGGCATCTGCTGGAA
>NW_009197488.1:2127-2574 GCF_000690835.1 Fulmarus glacialis | reverse complement strand
GGGTCGCGGGGGCTCTTGTCCGTCATTGTTCCTTCAGCTGAAGCACAAGGGAGGGGAAATACGGAGACTTTTTCCCACCCCGTGCCTGCCCTGGGAACAGAGGTGGAGGATGATCCGGGGATGCAGGATGATCTGGGATGCAGGATGATCTGGAGCACCCATCCCGCAGGAGGGCACCCCCACCGCTCGGACGGGGCAGAGGAGGGAGGGGATCATTTCTAAGGTGTATTCCTGGTGAATGTAGGGTTTATGAAGCGACGGGGGGGCGGCGGCGGCGGGCCTCAGCTGCTCTCTGGTTTCCGGTTTCCGCTGCCTCTTTCTCCGGCTGGTTACACAGAGACAGGGCCAGGTTTTGCCATTTAAGGCTTATTTCCCCAGGCCGGCGGCTGTGCTGAGAGCTGCTGGGTAGGTCGGTCCCTCGGCCACTCTGTGTTAATTAAAATGTGT
>NW_009197488.1:1349-1704 GCF_000690835.1 Fulmarus glacialis | reverse complement strand
CTTGCTTGTCCCTCCCCCTCCCCGAGCTCTTGCAAAACAAGACCAAGGGCTCCCAGAGAGTGAAAGGTGTCGTGCAGCCATCTCGCAGCCGTGGGTGGTGGTATTGGGACCAAGGGGGCTCCTGTAAAGCCCCCCATGGGAAAATCAGTCCCTGGTTTTCTGCTTGCTGGCTTGCCTCTTCCTTGGGCTGAGAAGCTGTAGAGACAGCAGCCGGTCTTTATGTCTCAGCCCGTTTTCCGTCTGAGCCCCACGGTGGCCCTGGTGGCCCCTGTATCTGCTTGGCTTCCTCTGCTGCTTGCTGCCCATGGTGCTCCAGCGATGGAGGAGGTCTGGAAGCCACTTCTTCAACCCCACA
>NW_009197488.1:395-1313 GCF_000690835.1 Fulmarus glacialis | reverse complement strand
ATGTGGAAGTCTTAATCCCATTTATCGTTAAGGGCGGGAGGAGGGAGAGATGTGTTCATACACCATCCTGCACGTGCCAGCACGGGGTCCCTTGGGGGACGCCTGGGCCAGGGCAGGCAGGGAGTCCCCAGGGCGGTGCCATTGCTCCGGTGAGTGCGAGCTGTGAGCCCTCGAGGTTTTAATGGGACTTAAGTGCATTTTTCAAATATTCTCAGAGCTGATAACACCTCCACCACCCCGGAGGGGCTCAATGCCCGCCTGTGCACACATCACCCACATGAGACAGCAGAGAGGGCACCCAAGGGTGGCAAAGGGACCCTGGTGCCAGGAGAGAGCAGAGGTCTGCCGTCCTCCTCCTCGGGAGCAGGAAGGACCTGACAACTCACAAAACCACCCGAGTCCCATCACACTTTCTCCTTCCAGACCTCCATCCCATGGACCAGCCCGCAGTGGGCTGAACATCGGGGTGTCCTCGCTAGTCCCAGGTCAGAGCTGGTGAGGAGTGGGCAGGGTACCTTAATGCGTCAGGGGAGTGACAGTCAGCACATGGCACCTACAGCTTTTGTTTGCCTTTCTCTTGAGATCTTATCTCCTGCCAGCAGGCATAAATGAGCCAAACAAAGCACACGCGGAAATACTGTCTTGAGTGAGGGATGGAAACTTAGGGGGCAATGGGCTGAGACGGTAATAAAATGCAGCAGGGATCGGTGCTTCTGCACACAGGCTTTGTGGCGGTGGTTTCCTTTTGTCCCCAGTTTGTGTGCGGTGTGGGCTCTGGATGATATTGGAGGGGTGAAACCGTTGCAAGCTCGCCGGCTTGCCCCCGGGTGTGCTGCAGATCTGGGCGAGAGCTGGACCAGAGGGGCTGGTTGGGAGCGGCGTCACCCCACGGAGTACCTGGGCTCTCTCCTTCCCCCG
>NW_009197488.1:0-266 GCF_000690835.1 Fulmarus glacialis | reverse complement strand
CTGTTATCCCTGCCACGGGGACCAGAAACGAGCCCAGTCTGCCCGGCACTGGGTGAAAACCTCACGGTCCTCCTCCCCTGCACCCGCTCCCCGGCGGGGAGCCAAGGTGGGGGGAGATGGATGGCAGCTGGGTTTCATTTCTGGTGGCGCTGGTGAAAGTGCTGAGCGCTCCGTACAGGCTGAATCACCCCTGAGGGTTTATTTTAACCCGGAGGATCACGGGGAGTGGATGGGGCATTGACAACAGCAGGACCAACTCCTCCATC
>NW_009197487.1:29705-37026 GCF_000690835.1 Fulmarus glacialis | reverse complement strand
GTCCGCCGCCGCTGCCGCCGTGGGCAGTGCCCGTCCGCGGCTGCTGGTGAGGGGTGCGTCGCTTCTGCTGCGGTGGGTTAGCCTCTGCGGGAAGGGCTCCGGTGGTTCCCCGTTCTGTCTACACAAAGGCAGACGCTCGTGTCTTATTAGACTCATTATATCTTGTTTCCCATGCTTAAGTAGTAAGGTTTATATGGTAATACCATTGTGCCGTTAACGTGGCACTGTTTTAGTTGGCTACGCAATGTCAAGCACTGATTGGCTACGGCTTAACGGTTTCATGACACTGTTTCACCCAGGACATGATGGTTTTTCTCTTGGATTTATATGGTGATCCAGAATGTACTGCTCGTAACATTTTGTTATTCCTTGTAATTTCCCCTGCTTTCCTTGCTTTAGTTGGACTAGTTCAACTGGAGATTCTTTAAAAAGTTTATAATTTTGTCTCTCTTTTAATAACTGCTCAATATAGTTATCGAGTGCAGGCCTTGTGGTACAGCACTTCAACTTCTGCAGAAGTGTAATCCAGTAAGTTCCCCTTATACTTCTGTTTCTTCTGAGATATATCATATTCATTTTAAAAATCACTGTTAAATTTGGAACCTAAGGTCAAAAAGAAGTGGTAAAGAACAATGCATAAATCAAGACAACCTATCAAGCCCTTAAATGAGACTAAGGCAGAGAAATGTATGGTTAGGCCCTTGAGAGAGTCACAAATTCAAATAAACTCACATTCAGAGGTGGTAAATAATTTCCAAAGTTCTGCTCTGTCTTAAGGAAAATCATAACTAATTAAAAATTACAATGCTAGCAGTAAGAGTCTTTCTCTGTCAGCAGTCTTTATATTGTCTTTCCTTAATATATGTTTTATTGATTGTGAATGAAGATACCGAGTCCAGGTTTTGTTAGAGTGCTCCTGATTGATAGCTTGGAAATTCAGTATGAATGCTGACACATTTAGTACACTTTTGTCATAGCTACCTTGCTGCTGAAGAGGCAGCCATGCTACTTTCTACAGTTGTTTTTCTAATAACCATACAATAAACAAAGTCCTTATTTCTTAGAGAGATGTATTTTTTTGCACCTTGCAGTTCGATCTTTTCCCAGAGGGGGGAGGTATCTACTGAGAGTGTGCGCGTATGCGTGGGAAAGAAAGAAAATGCATGAAGGACAAAACCGAAAGCGTGCAAAGTAAAGTTAAAAAAAGGAGAATAAAATAGGTGTTGCATCAAGTCCATTAAGAAATTGCATTTTGGGCAACTGTGAGATTGAATAAATGATTAGTTTTCTCATTCCTTCTTAGTATAGCTAGGACTACGTACATTTTAGTGGATTTTTAAAAGATGAAGGTGAGTTGTCTGTAGGGAATGATAATGTCAGATTCACACCAGATACCTGGCATTATCCTTCAAAACACCATCTGTCAAGCTTTCTAGAGATTCGGTTTAGAGTCTAACATATTATGACTGTTAAAACACTTTCATCAAGGTAAGAGTATAACTACTTAAGGAAACAAAAATTAATGCACTGCTTCCTGCTGGGTATAAAAAGAAAGGAAATGTATAGAACTGGCAGATTTTTTTTGGGGTGCCAGAAGAGCATGGGACAGTAGTGCAAGGGTCTATGTAATACCGTATTTCTACGATATGTCCGTGATGAAGCGATGCTTCCGGACGGTGGATTTCAATTCTTTAAAATACAATGTATGATCAGCTACATACATAACAATAGCAGCCAGGTGTTATTTTTGTGGTATACTAAGCTTTTTTGATTGCCAGTAGATTTTGTATAAAATGCCTAAGTGTGGATTTGAAGGTTTTTGCTTCAGAATCGAGAGCCTCAAGCATTCGCTCTGACTTGAAAGTGCTGTGATTTTTCATGTCAGTTGCTAGAACCTGAGGTTGAGAAGAGGCATGCTGCTGTGTAGAGCTGCAGAAGGGTGCACAAGTGATAAGCATTCCAGAAATACAGTTTCAATTTATGACACTGGATTTACCTGTAAAGATAAGACTCCACGTTGTTCCCCATTAATGTTTTTTTTTCTTTGCTTGATTTTTTTTTTGTTTTGTTTGTGCGTTTTGGTGTACTTAACTTATTTTACGAACAACAAATTACTTATGTTTTTAATATGTAGGTCTGTGTCCTGCAGGTTGACGTGTGTTAGAGGCATACTTGAATCAGTAGCTATTTACCTCTCGCCGCTGAGGGATGAGTAGAAATTATTTACTTTAGCCTTATCTGGGTTAGAGCCTCCATGGTGCAACGTGTGGTGAAACCCAGAAAAAAGGACACTTCCCGTGGCAGAGAATTTGCATACCTACCAAACAGCACAAAGAAAGGCAAGGAAAAAGGTACTAGCGTTTCTTAGATACAAAGTGTGAAGGCATAAACCAAATAATTTCTCTAAAAATCACAAGAGGGAATCTGTGGTGGATTCTGAAAATGAACCCAGTCTCTAAATGACTAATCTAGTGCCTTAATCAGTAGATACTTTATTTCCCCCTGGGTCGTTACCTGTTTTATATACAAGTGGCTCCTACATGACTATTACACTATTAGAAACGGAAAAGCCATTTATAAGTCATCTATTAGAAGAACTTGCGAAGTGTGAATGGTTGGTGATATTTACCTCAGTCTACATTAGTTTATTCAAACTTCTGCAAAATTCATTGAGCATATTTATTCTGATAATATAATCTACTCAGCAATGAAAACAGAAGACCTCTTTTAATTGTAATAGGTAGCCGAACTCTAAAGAATAGGCGAATCTCCATCTGTTGGAGAGGGTTTTTCTGTATTAATGGAACTATTTTGTGTACCAGGCTGTTATAAGAGCTGGAAGAATCACACTGTTTCATGGATAGTTTTAAATAATTTTATTGTAAACTGGTTACAGGTGGTTATTTTCTTAGGTAAGATTGTACTGCTTCTAGTAAGGAGATACCCTGAGGTCAGATAATGCTTGGTCAGGTGAAAAATGTCAAAAATGAAGAGTGTGTTCTTGAGCAGGACCTTTTGTACCTAACTTGTGCTTATGCCATAGCACACTCTAAAGCTCGGTGAGAACGGAGAGCCTCTCTGTTGTAGTGCTACATCCTACCACGGTAGCTAATGAGCTGCTTATGTGTGTTATTTTTACATGTATGTAAATATTTATTGCTTTGTGTACGATGTCTATGGTTATGAATATAAAAATAAGTGTGTGACTTCAGCTGTGAAGGTGTGGATGACATAGAAAGCTACAACTGGCTGCAACGGTTTGGTAGTTTAAAACTTGTTTTGTATCAGTGTTTTTTTAATAAGCTAAAGTGTCAGCTACTTGTCTATATACTTTCTGGGACAAGCAAATTTTGTATGTCTGTGTGGCTTTGGAATATCTTGCGTAGTATATTATTAAAGCAGCTGTGTGTTTTGTAATATAAACATAAAGGAAAAAGACCTATTGAAAAGAGCTGGCCAAAGTAAGAGCATCTCTCCCCATGGAAATATCAGCATTACTTGGGTAATGAGGTAGCTAATTTCTCTGTATGTAATGACAGTACAATTGACCTCAGACTTTCAATTGGCATTCTGAAGGCAATGAGAATCAGGCCTTTAACTTTAATCTTGAGTTAAGTCTCTAGATTATTCCACGTGGCATAGCATGAGTTTGTTAAACCTCCAGTCGTGTCAATTAGACTCATAGCTCAGCGTCATAAAGTTCCTTGTAGGACAGGGCATGATTATTCAAAAGGTATATAATTACTTAGCCTTTACACTCAATGAGCATTAGTACAGTCTTTCATACAAGCCTGCAATAATTGTTCTAGCTAGTCTGAAAACTGTTGATGTAATGCAAATTCATTTTGTCTTATGTTCAGAATTTCACCTAATATATTGACTTATGTGGGTTTTGGATTTCTTTGGACTCTTGGAGATTCATTTGCTTTTCATATAGAAAGGCAGATTTAGTTCATAACTCTGTGTTTCTGTTGAAAGCCTGGGGCAATAATAAGGTTGCTATATGGAAATCATTTGTCTTGGCAATATAGAATATGACAATCATATCCTTAGCCCAAGATGTGAAAGTCTGTTGGTCAAGCCTGTGACCTGCTAAAGTCAGGCCTCTGATACTTTTTATTTTTTATCAGTTTCCATTGAAAACTACTTGTGCAAATATATTTGCAAATTTATTAGTTTACTCTGTTTAAACAAACCTTTGCATTAATATAAGATTAATGTAAATTCATACATTAATATTAATCTGTGAGCTGTCACTTTTCTGCTTATTGTTTCTTTTTTTCGTGATGTTTACATCAGGTGAGAAGAAATCTGTGTTCACAAAATAGTTTGTATTAATCATCGTTTACTTTGCTGTCCCAAGAAATGCAGTGTAAATAACTGGAATATTGACTCAGGAAACA
This sequence comes from Fulmarus glacialis, assembly GCF_000690835.1. NCBI lineage: Eukaryota > Metazoa > Chordata > Aves > Procellariiformes > Procellariidae > Fulmarus > Fulmarus glacialis. Next base: position 32,623 of record NW_009197487.1, on the reverse strand, counting down.
CGCTAGTGTTTAGAGCATGTATTTTAGATATCTTGGTTTCATTAGAAACTAGATTTATATATCTATCATTTGGATCTTTTTCAATAAAAAAGAAGTAATATCAGTGCGAACTCTAGATGAATACAAGGTACTTATGATTTCTATAAAGCAGCGATGTGCTAGGCATTATAGACTTGGTTCAAAACTCACTAAAGTTAATGAGCATCTTTCTATTGCCATTAGTGGGCTATCAGGCAGTCCTTATACAAATACAATATATTGAGTGATACAGCTAATATCTTTGTAATCATGAAAATCAGTAGAATATACTGCACGTTTTAGAACTGAGTGATGAGTTTTGCTTTTTTTAATGTTTTTTAAAAGGTCAGTATTTTTTTTTTTTTATCGTGCTGTTACAACATGGTATGTGCTCATAATCTTAGGAAGTGCTTTTGCCTTGCAGAATGTAATGCAGGTGAATCCCAGGCCATAATCTGATTTAGGGAAAACAAAATACTATAAAATGTTAAAATAAACAATACACTTTGTAAGTGTTTATATTGATCCTAAGTTGTTAGTCATAGAAGCTGGGCTTCCTTAAGAGGAGAAAAAAAGATAGATGTGATTAAAAAAAAAAAAAAAAAAAAAACAATCTCTCCCTTTCAGACATCTGAAGCAGCTTAGAACCATTTCATCTGTGATCTTAGAAAACATGTACTTTGAAACACAGTAGATTCTCTTGCAAAGAGGGAACAATATAAATGCAATAACTGAAGGTTAGATTCTCATACCCCTGTGTAAAAAAAGAAAAAAAAAAAGTGCTATTTGAATCGGCGGAGCTGCTTAAGGTGTAATTCAGTGTGAATATCAGAATTTAGTACCAACTGTTTAAGGGAGGGTCAAAGGCATTTGCTAAGGCTTATCTGGATGGCCATAGCGTCATCAACAGAATGCACTGGTTTTTGGCAACATGAATGTTCTCCTTGGAAGGAGAAGAGTATTTTTTATTTGTCCTGGGAATTCTTTTAGTAAATTTCTTTCATACTTAGTCTCCTTGGTGTATTCGTTCAGGAAATACCTGCTGTAATCATCCATCTCTCTTCTTTTATGCCTCAAAGTAGATTTTTCCAAATTCTTGAGTTTAAAAAACTGATAATTTTTGCAGTCAGTACCAAGAGAAGGCAGAATAGCTGGATAGCAGAGTAGAAAATCCCAGTCAACTGTTAACTTACCAAGCCCGGAACACCTGTGTAATGTGTAGAATAGAGTGGCCATTCCTAACCAGGAGGTGGCATGATTGGGCTCTGCATGCCAAAACAGAGCTTCACATCCTAGCACCTTCCGGGAAAGGGCTAGTCTGTCCCAACAGATATATCGTATTCTTGAGCGTTGGATGCATGCTTTTCTCCTTTAAGCAATATGCAGACAATATATACTGACAGATTTGCTATAGCATGCTGGGCTATGTAATAGTCTATAAAATCTGATATAATCAATAGCGACCAGTGCATAAGACTCCTAAGAAAGGCTGAACATCTACCTAGCCCACCAAAGCAATACCATACGAGTGAAACGGTTCTTCCATGACATCTGGCGACACGGGTTTCAAGCTCAGAGTATGAGATGTGTTGGGTCTTATTTTGGAATGCATAAATGTAGCTGTTGTTTGGTAGTTCCTCTCCAAGCTTTATTAAAATAGGAATACATCACGTCTTTCTGTGCCTTGCATCTGTACCGTAAGCTAAACGTACTGCCTAGATGAAACAGTGTTTTCTTGACCTGCAGGGTCACTGCAGTTATGTGGCACGTCAGTTCTGGGTAAGAGTGCCTTTTCAAAAACAAGCGGTTTTTAACTGTTTCAATTTACATCTCTTTTCTCCAACAAACTGCTGAATTTGAAGGAAAATTCAGTGTCCTCACGGCTGACCTCAGAATATACATTTTTCTTTTAAAGAACTTTTGAGAATAAATAAATAAATAGTGTTTTCCTCAATAATTTGAGGCGTTAATAAAGCATGCATGATAATAAAAAAATGCTGATTTGCAGGCTGGTCCTGTCTAAGCAATGTGAAGGTACGCATTCATCTTTTGTTCACCTTGCATTTTTCAATCCTTGGATGGGTATTGTAGCACAGGGTTAGGAGTATCAGCGCACCGTATCAGAATAAGTGAGGAAGCAGCCAGTTTTTAAAATGAAGTGTGTAAAGCAGGGAACCTTAATGATGCTAAAGTGTAGTCTTTGGCTGTCTAAACAAGTAAGGACTATGCAGTCTGACCAGAGAAATGGAAGATCTTAGCACTCAGGTAAAGGTCTGAGGTGCATAGTACATGGAGTTTTGGCTTGTTTCTTCCTTGTACTATATACCTTTGATGAATACCTTCTAAAACTTCCATCTGTAAGATGTACACTAATGCTGAATTTCATTCTAATCTTTGAGATCTCTAAGTGAAAAGAGCTTTATAAGAAATGTGTATTATTCTTATTGCTTTTAATACCAAATTATTCTTTTTAAATTTGCAGGCAAAAATAATCCTGGTTATTACAATCCTCTGTAAATCCTGTCATATTTTAATTAGAATCCTGCTGGAAATGAGTACAGCTATTTCCTTATCCTAAAAAGGACTGGAACTAATAAAATCTATGAAGAAAAATTATCTAAAACTTTCAGCAGATTAAAAACCTCCAGCCCCACCCCCCCACTCCAAAAAACTCCTGGAATAATTTATGCCTGTTCCTGATTTCGCAAGTTCTGCTGTTAAAATAGAATTTTTTAGTTTGAATACTGAAAAATTTATCAAGTGAAACTCATAATAATGCTAATATGGTAATATTGAAGATCATCCACATTTAAATAAGATGATACAAAGTTTTGATGGTCATATATGGCTGCATGTGGTATAACCGAAGACATCTTTAAAACTTCAAATGCTCTGCTGGC
>NW_009197487.1:0-29663 GCF_000690835.1 Fulmarus glacialis | reverse complement strand
CGGGGGGGGGGGGGTGTCACTGCTGCCTTTGAACTTCTCTGCACCTGCTGAAGTGTTCGTCAGATACTCTAGCATCTATTTCTTGTTGTAAAGGTTACATCGAAAGATGTAAACCTCAAAAGCTTTTGATTTATAAAATACTTTGAATTCTGGGAATTGATGTAGCTACTGGAAAAAGTAATACTTCATGCTAGTCTGTAAAAGATTTATTAAAATGTGCATTCTTCCTTTTAGCTCTGCTTTGGATCTGGAAGGAAGAGAATTCTACTTCCTTTATAGTAGAAACAGTTTAGATTTCCTAACTGGTGAAGGCAGGTATGTCATCAGCAAAAACAAAAGTAGGGATCAAAGCCCCTGGCTCATAATCAGTCAATTTCCAAAGAGCAGTACTGCGAATTAGAGGAAAAACAGTTTTCCTAGGAGGTGTGAGCACTGGAGAAAGAAAACAAATCCCCTCTTGGCATATTCCCCTAGTTCAGTGCTCCCTAGGATTCACATGTATGTTTCAAATCTCTTTTTCAAATGCTTGAAGTTAAAGAACTTGCCATGAAATCAGGGACTGTGGCTTTTTGGTGTTGAAAAATTTAGAGTTACCTTCTTACCTCTCACGGTGTAAATTTTTATGCTCCATATTTCTGATAATGTAGACTCATATTGCTGATTGTTCTGAAGCAAATTTTGTCCTGAAGCAAAATATTTCTGAGCAAATTTGTTTCTTGCATTTTGCCTTTTTTGAGATTGCGGTAAGAACTTCTTGGTGTCGTCTGGGGCTTGTGCCACGTATCCTCTGGGGTCAGAGCATGAGCTCGAGCTGGAGAAAGAGTGAGACTTTATTTTTCCTAAATATTTAGGACTATGCTGATTTGCTGCAGCTATGAAGCTGGCTCCCTTTTTTTGGCAACTTCAACTGATTTTTCCCCAGTTTGCAACTTCAACTGATTTTTCCCCAGTTCTGCTGAAATGAGCAGCACCAAACTCTGAAGTGACTTACTGGCTTTTCTTTTGTCGTTTGAAGGGTAAATTAAGGAATGGTAAAGTGAAGGAGAATTCCAAGAGACCTTTTTCCCTTCCTGTCTTCAGATAGCTGTTCAACAGGAAAATAGAGAGTTGATTTTGGTAAATGATGGTTATTATCCTAGTGTACCCATAGGACTGTAGAGGTATCAATAGATTTAGTTTTCCCACAGGTACATGTTTGCAATTATTTCACTTATATTTGTATGCAACTAGTGGGCTTTATTTTAGCCCATTTTCAAATTTGAAAAAGCGTCCTCCTCATACTTGTAGATCAAGGTAAATATATGAATTATGTATCCATTTACTGTTATGCTCAAAAGCCATTGGCGGGGAATCTGCTATGCTCAATTCTTATATTATGTGGACTCTTTTTCCTGATCCTACACACTCCTATTTAACAAGAAGATTGTTCTGTCTCTATAAATACACTACTGCAGAATGTTCTGTAACTTACTCTAATTCTATTTTGTTTGTTAGGGGTCCTCCAGATGCTGTGTTGCTGCTGTTACTAGGGTGGTCGGTTTGTTCTTTGCTTGCTGCAGATGGTTTAGTGTAAACACCAACAGATCAGGTTGTGCAAAATCCTGTAAGAAATGTTTTAATGATCGGTGGAAAAACAAAGGGATCCATAGGTCAGCAGGGAATGTGGGAAAACAGGTGCTCATGTTACCTATTTTGTTACTCTTCTTTTTCTGGAAGACTAAACTGCGAGGTAACCTGGATGTATAATAGTTTATGTTGAGTTGTGCATGACAAAAAGGTGTTCATACAGTGCCAGCTTGTTAAAATACAGAAACGATCTCTTCCAGCATGAAAATACTCTTGCTGCCCCAAAGTGTATGAATAACCTGAAATGATATGTCAGGTGCAAGAGAGAAGAGAAGACTAAGTTTTTTCCACTGCTACAAAGATTTTGAGGTAATGCTTTTTTTCATAGGGAATGTTTGTACTGTCAGCTATCCAAGTGCGTCTTGCGGTGGAAGTGGAAGGAGACGTCTTCATCAGAAAGCGGAAATGGACCAGCTTGGCTTAGATACAAAGTATGAGCTTGATGTGGTTCTGCATCCATCCAAACACTAAGAAGTCCTGAGTGAGTTGGAGACAGAAAATAATTAGAAGCTAATACTAACTTTTGGCTGCAACTTTCCAGTTCTTGACAGTTCACCTCTGTCCCTTCTCACAACCTTTAAAGTTTTTTTATAAATAATGAAAAAGTAGGATGGAGAGAGGGAAGCACAGGGAAAAAGGAACAGAAAATGCAGGAAAGGTGGAAAAAGGAGAGAAAAATAATGGAAGATTATAAGGGAAGTTGAGAAGGGGGTAGCAGTACAGAAAAGGATATAGAGAAGAACATTAAAACAATAAAGTGAAGAATTAAATTCTGATTTAACAGGTATAAAATGTTCAGTTACTTTAGCTCTAAGAAACTGATGAAAGCTAGAAATATTGAACCTTTATTAAGGACTTCTGGAAGCTTTTAATTAAGTTTTATTCAATTAAAATGGATAGATAAAAGTAGCTGCTAATAAGCATTTGAAAATGCTGTTGGTTATTTAAGAAAAATTAAAATGAGGTTTGAGTTTTCTGAAAAGCTTTTGTGAACAATTACATAATTTTGATACTGTTGTATTTCATGTGTTCAGAGACAAACTATAGGTGTCTGCCATACATATATATATATGTATTAAATTATGCTGTAATTAAACACAACAATCTATTTTGCAGAGGTGCTCCCGATTTTATACTAAACAGCAACTGAGATCTTCCTTGTAGTAGCATTTACAGTCCTTTTGGAGTACTGTGGTGTCGTGGTTTAACCTGGCAGGCAGCCAAATACCACGCAGCTGCTCGCTCACTCCCTCCCCCCCCAGTGGGACGGGGAGAGAATCGGAAGGGTGAGAGTGAGAAAAACTCGTGGGTTGAGATAAAGACAGTTTAATAGAACAGAAAAGGGAAAATAATAATGATAATGATAGAATATACAAAATGAGCGATGCGCAGTGCAATTGCTCACCACCCGCGCTGACCGATAACCAAGTAGTGATCGGTACTTCCTGGATCACGCCTACCATTCATATACTGAGCATGACGTCACATGGTATGGAATACCCCATTAGCCAGCTGGGCTGGCTGTCCTGATTATGTGCCCTCCCATCTTGTGTACCTAGCTCAGTCAGTAGGCATGGGAGCTGTCCTTGGACTAGGAGGGCGCTTAGCAACAACTGAAAACATCAGTGTGTTATCAACATTCTCCTCATTCTAAATCCAAAATACAGCACTAGCAAGAAATTTAACCCTATCCCAGCTGAAACCAAGACATGTGGTTAGCCAGTTAATAGTTTATTTATGCTTTTTATTTTAAAAAGTAGTACTGTAACGTTGAACAGATGGAAGTTTTAGATATGAAGTTTGTCTGCTGCTTCTTTACATAACAGAGCCTTCAAACTTTGGGTTGGAGTGTACTAGTGTTATGAGCTGTGAACTTGGACTTTTATTTGTGTATATCAGTGGTCTTCTCATTACAGATGAGAAGGATTGTCCAGATACTGCCATTTCAGTGCTGCTCTTCCAGCTTGTTCCTTTGCATTGCCTTCCCCTGGTAACTGATGCCTCCCCCAGCCTTCCTCTAAGCAGCTAACATAAGTAGTGAACCTCCCACCCTCGGGCACTTTCTTTCTGTTTGATGCTCTTCTCCTATCCTCAGAAGCTCTCGAGGAGGAGGAGGTGTTTTACTTTTTCCATGGAGACTTTAGCTGGGAGTAAAGCTGGCAGCTTTGCTGGAGAAAGATGTCAGAAATGTTGAGCAGAAGGTGTTATGGTGAGGAAAAAGGCAGGTGACTGGATAGTGTATCTTTAGGAGAGGGGAGGATTGGTTGGTGGGGGGAACTCGGAAAGAGAGCAGAGCACCTGGAAGGTGTTGCAATGGAGATTAAATGGAATATCTTTTTCTCCCCTTTAAAGGGCATAATGCTTATCTAAGTGATACACTTCACTTACTATATACTAATCCATACAAGCAGAAAAGTAGTTACTGGGTGTATATATATATATAATTTTTCTTTTTCTACCTAAAAAAATTATGTATTTAATATAATAGCAGTAGAGTAGTGCACTGTCTTATGGAAAAATTCTCACTTCCACCATTTGATTATTCATGTTTGTAGGCCATAACCCTGTGTCCATACCCCAGTACGTGGATAATTCAGTGTAACACTGCTAATGCTCCTTTGAAAAGAGGACTGTATTCTCATGGTGATGCATACTTCAAGGCTGACTGTTCCAGAAATGGTGACTCCTGGATGTCTCACATCCATAGAGATAAACTTAGTCAGCTGCTGGAATTTCCAAGCATTCTGATGTATCCCCGAAATTAAATGTAATTCATCTTCTGCCAGAAATGTGGCTCAAAGTACATGAGTACTACCATGCCTAGAATTAATAATTTCTCAGGCCAAGGATGAGATGATGGTGAACACTTTATCCAGCCTTATGGAGTTTCACAGAAGGAAGGTTAGATATGCTGAGATTATATTGAGAAAGTGTTCAATTGTGGAGTCTGCAGCTGAGTAGAGGGCAGCAGCCTTCACAGTGATGTAAGCACCAATTCACAACCAGCAAACGGCCCTTTGTGTTTAAAACTAACTTCGGTGCTATCCATAAACTGAAACAAAAAATTTTGAGGTCACAAAACCAGCTTCAAACTGCAAATAGTAAAAAGATTGTATAAGGCAATGGGTTAAAAAAGGGGATTGGCAATTTTGAGGTTTTTGCATCTTACTGACTTGCACGGTAAAAGAAAACAATGGGAATGACTCTAATTGGATCATTTAAGTTTCAGTGAAGGTTAATTTTCTCATCTTATGTAATATGTCATTAAAAATATGTGCACATTTCATAAAACATTGGAAGGCTCTGTTGCAATGTATTTACTGTAAGGCTTTTCTGGCTAGCTTTACCACTTGCAGTAGTATGCAGTAAAGGGTAATTCAGGTTCATTTACTGGTTTAAAATGAAGAAGTAGAGTGAAAATTAGGAAAAGATACAATGCAATAAGATTTTTTTTTTTTCTTCCATATTGCTTCACAGACTATACTCTAGCTGTCAGAGACGTGAAATATGTGACCTAACTGAAATCTCAGGTAGAATGTTTGTCTTCCTGTTACTAGCACTGACACATGTAGATATGTGCTGCTTGCATCTCATTTGTGAGGCAGGTGTATTTCAGTAAGCCCTGCAGTCTTATTTCCCCTGCTTGTGTAGGTTAGCTTACCTCTTGGAGTGTATTGCTATCTCTTCCCTCTCACATGCTTTTGTTTCTCAAGGAAATAAAGATTTGGCATAGAGAGAAGTGATGCTGCGTGTTGTAGTCTTGTCCCAGCATTGAGCTGAATCAAGACCAGAGCTGGCACTTGCTCCCAGGTTCCAAAGGATAGACTTAACCAGTTTGACTTAAATGAAATACTGACCATATCTAGCATTCCAAGTCAGATTGTGGTGTTCGTTCACTTTTCTTTCCTTATGTAAATTAAAATCCTGGGGGATAGATTCCTGCATTAGTTTCTGGCAGTGTGAGCCTTACTGCTAACAATTTTTTGTTGAATTGTTACCTGCTGACATTTTATTCATGATTTGTACCATTCTTTAACAGCTATGTATCAGAATCGGACTCCAGAACCATTTTAAGAGGCATATTTTTATTTTAACATTATTTTTTCACTTTTTAAAATCGGGGATATTGATTATTTGAGGTCTATCTTAAGCCATACTTCCCTATACATTACTTAAGCCATAGTTCAGTGGTTCTGTTTACTACAGAACATCTTATGTCAGATACAGCAGATCAGTAAACTAATAGAATTGCTATGCAGGATCATATTATGCGTAGTAGCATCTTCTCATTAGGTTATTTCATGAAAGGGAGAACAATCATCTAAAAAAAAATTACTGAAGTCTTGCAGCTTTACGGTTTGATTTCTCCGCCCCCCCATCAACATAATCAAAATTTTGCCCATGGCATTCTGGAAAGATGATTTTTCATGTGACAACAATAAGGGTTTTTTCCATCCGTTTGACTTTATTTTTGACATGGGCTACAAGCCTCAGTGGTTTCCTCAATACAAATATTAATTGGATAAATTTCAATAGATGTTTCATAATCTGCAATCATGATGATGTTTAAGTATGCTGTTTAACATATTTTTTTGAGAAATCATGATCTTGGAAACTTGGACCAAAATTTGCTTTTGTACTGAGGGCTTTACCTTAAGTCCTTAAAGTGCTTGGCCTTAATGCTTTACCTTAATGTAGCAGGTGAAAATTTATTCTGCCAGCCACCCTGTGATAAGTGTTCTTCTCTTCAGTAACACTGGCAGTAGGAGTCCCCATTTTATGTGAAATCACATTATTTATGGATTTTGCTCCACTGTGTTTTTCCTCAGGTTCTGAAGAAGTGTAACTGCCAGATCTTTCCGGACTGATTTATGGTCACTTTTAGCTTAAATTAGCATGAGTACATCTAGTTTGATACTTGCGTCTCCTACTGAATCCCTGGTTCTTTCAGACAGCTGGATTAGGTGGGATTTTGTTACACAGTTCACTTTCCCGAGGCACCTTTGTACCTTTCCTTTTGTCTCATGGGACAGCTTAGTTATTGTCTCTTTCTTACAGTGATCTCTATGTTAAATTTACTGTGTTAAGTTTTCTCCTGAGCATCCTCCATTTGCTTTTTGAGTCTTAACTCAGCTCTCCAACTCCTTCCAGGGATGTTCCAAGTCTTTGGGGATTTGTGTAGTTTATCTAGATTTTATTGTCCTCAGCCTCATAAAAACGGATCTTCCTGGTAGACACCAATGGGTGTATTGTACTTTGGGTTGAACTGTTTGCAGCATTTAAGTACCATGGTTTTTTTTATTTCACCTTTGGTCTCCTCCCATGTGAGGTTTGGCTTCTCTATAGATCACCTTCTTGTAGCTACAGTCTGAAGTGGATGGTTTTGTTTATGTGCCAAATTCAAGCTGTCTCATCAAAACCTAATACTGAGTCTTCAGACAGTCCTTTTCTGAGCCTCTTTCCCCAGATTCCAGTTCTGGTTTCTCTCTTACCCCGAGATGGTTAGTCTTCCTACTGTTGAAAAATGTGTTCTTCATCCTTAGATAATATTCACATTGTTCTACATTGTCAATCTTCGTTTAAACAGTGTAGAAAAATATAAATGGAGTTTAGTATTCTTCTTCATTTCTAGCAGTTTCATGTTTTCTTTCCTTTGAGTTAAATGAAAACTATTCAAAACGTCAGAAGCTTCTGAAGATGGGTTTTGGGGGCTATGACCTCTCTGACATTTTATGGGAAAAAAGCCTACTTCAAAATAATTTGATAATCTTCTCACAATATAGAAAGCACTGAGTTCTACCAGGGTCTAGGAGTGGTGGAATTAAGTATGACAGTATTTAAGAAGATAATAAATGTCAAATAAAAGTAATGAGTTCAGATGTTGCTTAGCTTAGAACAGAAGGCACAGATAAGAAAACCTGAAGCTTTCTGGTAAAACTAATAGGAAAAAATGTAACCTTTTCTAAGAGATGCCACTAAAATTCCTGAGGAGGAAAGTCCGTGAAAAGATGGTTATCGAGTTTCTGTTCTGTCAAACTTGTCAGATGTCACTACAGTGCAGTAATGAAGAAGCTTACAATTGGATGTTTTAGCAGCATATATAGGGTTTTGCATGAAGAAAGACTGTGCTAAAAGCTGAATCAGGACTCCAGAGTTAAATGGCTAATATATGCTAAATTGCTATCCCAAGTAGCTCTTCTCATAGCCAACAGCTTTCGAGGAGGATTCTGTTCAGGCTGCCCTTAGACTGAGAATAGAATCACACCATTAAGAGTGATTTTCCTGCTTTGCTACAGCTAGTTTTCTGTTTGAGTTTGATTGTTTGAACTGTTTTCCATTTTTCATATTGAACTACTTAATACGAGTTTTTATTCTTTTTAAAGTCAGAATAACAAAAGGTAGATTTCATCTTTGTACTTTATACTTTGCTAGTCCACAGTACAGTTTGTCAGGGAAAATAAATTGAGCCACACTTGAATGTTGTGGATTTTTTGCTTTGAAGGTATTTTGTTACTTTCCTGAGCTCAAGCGTAAATGTGAATATATTACAGAAATTATTGTGGTATTCATGTCATCTGAGACAAATTCTTATTTTGAATGAATTTTGATTACAGGTACCTTAAATATTCCCATCCCCTCTGCCAAAGTCTAACTTTAAAAATACAAAACTTTCCATATTATGTGTTTCTTTACAAAATCTCCACTTTGCTGTTTTTTTTTTTTGATGTGTTCATAAAAATTCTGTATCAATTTAGCAAACAATTAATACTTTCACATGTGCATCAAGCATTATGCCAAGTGCAAGGTCCTGCACCTAGGTTCGGGCAATCACCAGTATCAATACAGACTGGGGGATGAATGGGTTGAGAGCAACCCTGTGGAGAAGGACTTGGGGGTACTGGTGGATGAAAAGCTGGACATGAGCCGGCAATGTGCACTTGCAGCCCAGAAGGCCAACCGTATCCTGGGCTGCATCAAAAGAAGCATGGCCAGCAGGTCAAGGGAGGTGATTCTGCCCCTCTACTCTGCTCTGGTGAGACCCCACCTGGAGTCCTGTGTCCAGCTCTGGAGTCCTCAGCACAGGAAAGACATGGACCTGTTGGAGAGGGTCCAGAGAAGGGCCACAAAAATGATCAGGGGGGTGGAATGCCTCTCCTATGAAGAAAAGTTGAGAGAGTGGGGTTCTTCAGTATGGAGAAGAGAAGGCTTTGGGGAGACCTTATTGCGGCCTTTCAGTACTTAAAAGGGGCTTATAAGAAAGACGGAGAGAGACTTACTACCAAGGCTGTAGTGCCAGGGCAGGGGGCAGCGGTTTAAAACTGAAAGAGGGTAGATTCAGATTGGACAGAAGGAACACTTTTTTACGGGAGGTTGGTGAGACACTGGAACAGGTTGTCCAGAGAAGTTGTGGATGCCCCATCCCTGGAAACATTCAAGGTCAGGTTGGACTGGGCTTTGAGCAACCTGATCTGGTGAAAGATGTCCCTGCCCAAGGCAGAGGGTGTGGACTAGAGGATCTCTGAAGGTCCCTTCCAACCCAAATCATTCTATGATTATTGACATTTGTTTTGGGTCAATTTGTACAACAGCAAAACAGAGGAAAAATATTTACACGTTCAAATACGGAATACATTAATTGCAGCTAAATGCTACTAAAAGGTATTTTTAGATCATCACAAGTTTGCAGAAACTATAGTCTAGTCCTCAATTTGGCTGAAATATGAGGAAAGCAACAAAGGTCATCTTCTTGGGCCCTGGTGTTGTTTTGTAGCCAGTATATATAAACACAGTTTTTGTACAGTTGCAGTTCTTAAATACAGCTATACCACTGTGCTTATCTCTGCATCTATATAGGTATTTGTCATGCATGTTTTTTGACAAATTAAACAGAAAAAGGAATTTTAGAGATGAAGAGTTGAGAGATTAAATTACTTGCACAAGGTCATAGAGGAAATCTGCAATCAGATTGGGAACTGCTCATAGATCTTCTGAGTCCCAGTCTATTTCCTTTTCTTTGGGATGAACCCTCCTTTTTACACACGATAAAGGATTTGCCCATTACCCCATTGCTTTTGAGTAAACTTTTCATTCTATAATGTAGCTACTTAGTTGCAGAAGAGCAGGTGTCTTTCTTTTTATCACATACAGTACTTCCAAAGGCCTCAGCCTTCCATAGCTGTGAATGTATGGGCAAAAATTCCTTCTAAGGTTCAGGACTACAAGGAAGGCTTTTTTTCATCTACTGTAATGATCTCTTTCTTTGTGATTGTTACTTTAATATATTTCTGTATTGTTTTAACTGCTTTTTATGGAAAAAGAAGGAATCTCCTCCTAACAAGTAGTACTAGATATAGGGAGAAAAGAATAGAAGAGAATAAACTTAAAGGATGTAGCATTTTTTTTCTTCTATGTATAGTTAATAATTTAATTTGTATATTAGAAAGAGTAAGGCTTTTCTAAATTAGACTATTCTAAATCTAACAATATTGTTATGGATTCAGAATCTGGGCATAAGGGGATTGCACTGTACAGTATGCAGTCATCTGAATACTGTGGATTGCAGGACAGATGCACCACACTCAATTTAACTTTGCAGTATCTGTCTGGTCCTTTTCTTCAGTGTTAAGTGCATTATTTTATTGTTTGTTTTAAACTGCTTTGTGATATGGGCTGCCTCAAACAGCTATCTATTGAGGAACACTCCATCGAGTAGTGGAATTTGGGTAGAAAATATAATGTGTGAATGAGAAGAAGTAAATAAAGTATTTTGGGCATATTTTCCTATTTGCTACTCAATTGAAAGTGACATGATTTCTTCAGTGGTCTCCAAAAAATACATTCTTGACTCCTGATTCTATTGCACAGGCAGCTTCTGGGGTCTCTGCCAACAGGTAGAGACAGAGGACAACAACATTTTAACTCTCTCTTTTTTTAATATAACAACAAAGCCTTTCCCAAAGCTTAAAAGTAGTATTAACTAATGACATCCTATTCCTAAGTTGGAAAATGAAATAATTATTCTGTTATGGTTTATCACTTAGAAAATTTTGCTAAATAACACGATACCGCTCAGTAAAAGCAAGTTCTCTCAACTCTGAAACTGCTGAGAGTATCTGCATTATATTGCTTTTGCCTTCAGCTACAGTTTGGGCAGCATGCTGCCAGTGATATCAAAGTGATTTTAGATTTTGTAAGACTAAAGTGTTTTTGAGCTGATCACTTACCAAGACATGAAGTTTTGGATACTTTTTTCAACACCAGCTTTGTTCATTAATTCATTATTGGGGGATATAATTTCAACCATTAAAAATTTCAGTGTTATCGCATATTTGTCCTCGAAGCTTTCAGTCCAGATAGCAGCTCACTATCCATTTATTTCCATGGAAAAAGTGAGTGAATTTAGGTAAAACTGTCTTATAACCTGTGAGGCATCTTGGCTGCTTATGGTATTCAATAAGGTACCTTTTGATCTGGCTGACAAAAGGCCCTCTGGAATTTAGTCCCTCATTTGAATGCTGAGTAGTGTAAATGCCATTACAAGCTCCTGACCTCTGAATTCTAGAACTTCCCCCATCTCTCATGATTTACATATTTATAGCTTGAGGTGCATGGACTGTGAAACGGTGTTTGGTCCAGAGGCATGTCACAGTACTGCCAAGATAATAATCTTACCCTGAGTAAGAGTTATTTTGAAAGAAAAACAGTACCATTTTATAGTAACAATTTATTGAAGACCTTTAAAAAAAAATTTTCAGGTGCTAGCTAATCTCGGTTAAATGAGCTTAGATGCCTAGAATTAGGAGTCTTGTAAGATGAGAGTGTCTTAGTATTTAAGCAGGCAGGAATCCAAAGATAAAACTATCATAAAAATACTACCATCACTTTAAGAAAAAACCTGACAACTGCAGGGGGGAAAAAAAGTAGTGCCTTTGATGTCCATTTGGATTCATTCCTAAAGGGATATCTCTCAGCTGTTTTGTACAACTTTACAAGCAAACCAGTAGTTAGAAAACATGGGAATTGATGATTCAGCCCTTCAGAGTTTAAAGGTAATTTTTAAGATTTTTCTTCTCTGCTTGAGTCATAACTCATGTTCAAGTCTATTATTTCTAGCCCTGTGGAAGTATAGACTTCACCTTATGCTGTAAGTAAATTGCATGAACATCAGACTGAGAGATGATGCAGCACATGTCTCCTTGAAAAAATCTGGGAAGACATGTTTGAGGAACATAATTACTGCTAGTGAACAAAAGAAGTATTCTTCAGAGACTGAAATACATAATCTCTTTGATTGTTGGTATTGCTTCATTTGAAATGGTTGAATATCCCATGCCCACTAATGGTCTTTTCTGGGTGCCATCTTTCTAATGGTACCTCACTCGATGGGCCTGTTCGGTACAAAAGCCCTGTTGAGCTTTCTTCCCAGGAACTGGATGTACAGAAGCCTGTTACCTAGATTGCATAGTGAACAAAGGGGGGAAAAAAGTCCTAGCATCTGCTACTTACTATATATGTATATTTGCACAGTGAGTCACTCAATCTTTTCCACCTTTTAGTGAAGATCTTGCACCTAAAAGATCTTGATTAATATTCACTTTCTTTTTATTGTTCTTTTTCATAATTCTTGCACTTTCACTTTCCTGAATTGTCCTATGCCATGTGATACCCTTTCTCACTTAGCTTACAAGTTCTAGGAGGCAAGTGAGAGGTGTTATATAAATGTATTATGGTAGTACATATAAATGTTTTCTATCACCTCTTGTTTGTCAGGAGACTGATCACTGCAAAACAGTTGCCTGTAAATGCCATCAGCGAGATTTGGAGTCTGTTCTGGAGATGCCCCCTGCCCAAGTGTCACTCTGCTCATATTACCTGCTCATTCAAAGTTTCCGTTCAGTTGAGCTCTTTCCTGTGGACATGTCCATAAAGGCACTTTCCATTGCCATCTGTAATAGGTCTGTTTGCTTTAGTAACCTTTGGTCTTTTCCAGTTAAGTACTGAACCCATCATCTCTCCAGCTGTGCTCTCCATTAATATTGTTGTTCTTGATTATCTCTGCAAGTGTACCAACCAATAACCAGTGCACCCTGTCTGGATAGCCAGGCCTTCCTGCCCTCACAGTAGGATCTAGACTGCACTGCCTTTTCTTTTGCAAAATAGTATAATCCAGTCATTCTTAATGTACCTCTTGCAACACACTTATCTTTTTCTAGGCATTTCTTTGTGTCTTAAATACCAAGCTGCTTCTGCCCAATTCTGACTTTATTCTACCTTTTGTGCACCCACACGTTGTATTTTGACTACAACAAATGTCAAACACATTAAGTTGTAAAACATGTATCTTAATCACTCTTCCATCACTCTTCTTGCTTATCCTTTCGGGGATGAGGTACTAATTTCACAACCTCATAAAACTAAGCAAAGATACAGTAGCAGCCTGCATGCTTATCAAATGTACTACTTTAAAACCAGCAACCTGGTTTTTTTCAAGTTAAATAAACACTAATGTATTCAAATTATTAATTTACAGAGTTGCAGCAAAAAAGACTGATAATAGATTGGCAGGACAGTGGGAAAAGAAGGGATAATGCTGGGCTGGATGGTATCAGTTTTCCTTTTGAGGAAACAGAAGTTTTTGAGCAGAGAAAACCAGCATGTGTCTAAGGCACCAGAGCTTAGTTGAATGAATGCTCTGAAGAGCAAGTAAGTCCATGTGAATTGAATTGTGTGAATAAACAATATTTAAAGAAAAATCTGCAAAACCTCAAACACCTAGGTTGGTAGTCAAAGATGCAGAATGGCAGCAGGGGGATAGGCTGAGTTATCACTGAACAGCTACCACAGGTTGGGATAATAGAGGAGACTTGACATAAGAGGGATAGGAGACAAGCTAGAGAATTAAGCTTGAAATAATTGGAAGGGAAGCTAGCGTAAGAGTACAAGCATGTAGGAAGTAAAAACAAGACAGCATATAGCTGAAATGAATTGCAAGAAAAGAAGAAGTGAGAACAGGTGAGAAAGTTGAGGAATAGGGGAGGAGTGATCCTCATATTGCTGTTTGCAGGTCATAAAAAGACTATAAAGATAAGATCTTAGCAGCAGCAAAGTCTAAGGGCAAAAACAGGGTTTCAGTAAAGTCACAGAAGTTTTTACATGTGTATTTTAGTGTTATGTGATGGAAGCTGCAGGGTAAAAATTATTTGCATCAACAGCAGGAGGAGTTCTGAAAATGCATCATATCATGCTGAGAAAATGCTAACGGTGTTATGCAGGAGCATGCCACACAAATGCACACCTGACATGACTTTTTGCTGCTTGACAAAAGCCAGAACTACACTTTTCTTGAAAAATGTTACTTTGCTGCCATTAAATCCTCTCCATGATAAGTTAAATGATTTAGCTAGAGATGGTGTCACATTGTTATATGTTACCTTATTGGCTGTTAATCACACCTTAATATTCCAGCTTTCTCCATAATAGAAGATTTTTTTTATTAACTGTGATTTGTCAGGTGCTTGTTTTATAACACCTATTCCTGGTGCTCTTATCTTGCTACTGCTACTTGCTCTTTCAGTGGGAAAGGGCAATTCAGGGAAGATTTACTGAGGACCCAGCTGGGAGTCTTTTAGCACCAGACTGCCATGTGCGTTTCTCTGTTACTGACGTGGTATGGCTGCTACACAGCTCCCTTTGAAGAACGGCTTTGTCTGCCTCTGTGGAATTTTTGCTTTGACATTAGATAATGTATTTTTTTTTTCCCCCCAGTGTCTGAAAGCGTGATCTTCTCTAAGAGTTTACCATTGTTTTATTAGAACATTTGCTGTTGATGCTCAAGCTAGGAGCATGATCATGGTGGTGTGGTTTAACCCTGGCTGGCAACTAAGCCCCACACAGCCGCTTGCTCACTCCCCCCGGTGGGATGGGGGAGAGAGTCAGAAAGGTAAAAATGAGAAAACTCGTGGGTTGAGATCAAGACGGTTTAATAGGGAAAGCAACAGCCGCGCACACAAGCCAAGCAAAACAAGGAATTCATTCACTGCTTCCCATCGGCAGGCAGGTGTTCAGCCATCTCCAGGAAAGCAGGGCTCCATCATGCATAATGGTTACTTGGGAAGACAAACGCCATCACTCCGAACGTCCCCCTCTTCTGTTTTCTTCCCCCAGCTTTATATGCCGGGGATACCGTCATATGGTATGGGATATCCCTTTCGTCAGTTGGGGTCAGCTGTCCCAGCTGTGTCCCCTCCTGGCTTCTTGTGCACCCCCAGCCTACTGGCTGGTGGGGTGGTATGAGCAGCAGAAAAGGCCTTGACTCTATGTAAGCACTGCTCAGCAGTAACGAAAACATCCCTGTATTATCAACACTGTGTTTTCAGCACAAATCCAAAACATAGCCCCATACTAGCTACTCTGAAGAAAATTAACTCTATCCCAGCCAAAACCAGCACACATGGTGACAATATTCTATCTTTAAACATCTGGTGCAGAGCATGCACAGAAGAGTGGAAGCTGAGCGTATATTAATGTGAAGGCCACGTTTTCCACTCTTGGAATCCTCACTTTCTGTTACATCTGACATCACTTTTCTTCTAGAACTGTACACAGTGCGAAATAGGGAGATGTCTTGAGTCATATAATACAGGATGCAAAGGCAAGTACCAAGTTATACTTTTAGAAACCAAACTCCATCACTAAGGAATGCAGTTCTTTGCTGTACTATAATGGTACAGTGATAATGGTAATGATAAAATGATACTGTTACGGCAAATGGAGTTAACTCTGCAGAACTGGTTGGTTTCAGATGGTCTTTGCAAGGTCTGGAGGTTGTGGGGAGGAAAGAAAAATCATCATCTTCAGTGTCCCCTTCTTTATCATTTAACAGACTCATACAGAATGGCAAAATATACATAAAACACAAAACTCCATGTGAAGACCACCTGATTCAAAAGAGTAAAAGGAAAAAGTTTAATGGCTCAGGTAGGAAAAACAACTATAGTGTTTTCTTACATGTAAATGGAATTTGCTGTATTTGGATTTGTGCCCACTGCCTCTTGTCCTGTCTGTCATTGGATACCACTGAGGAGATCTGGGTCTGTATTCTTTACATCCTCCCTTCAGCTATTTATAGACATTGATGAGATCCCCCCCTGGGTCTTGTCTTCTGCAGGCTAAACAGCCCCAGCTCTCTCAGCCTTTTCTCATATGTGAGGTCCTCCAATCCGTTAATCATCCTTGTGGCCCTTTGTTGGACTCTCCTGTATGTCCATGTCTCTCTTGTGCTGGGGAGCCCAGAACAGGACATGGCACTCCAGGTGTGGCCTCACCAGTGATGAGCAGAGGGGAAGGATCACCTCCCTCGACCTGCTGCCAGCACTCCTCCTAACGCAGCCCAGGAGGCTATTGGCCTTCTTTGCAACAAGGGCACGTTGCTGGCTCGTGGTCAACTTGGTGTCTGCTAGAACTGGTAAGTCTTGTTTTGCATAGCTGCTTTCCAGCTGTTTGGCCTCCAGCTTATACTGGTGCATGGGGTTATTCCGGGTGTGGGACTTGGCATTGCCTTTTGTTGAACTGTGAGGTTTGTGTTGATGCATTTCTCTAGGCTGTTGAGGTCGCTCTGAATGGCAGCACAACCCTCTGGTGTTTCAGTCACTCCTGCCACTTGTGTATCATTTGCAAACTTGCTGAGGGAGCACTCTGTCCCATCATCCAGGTGACGATATTAAATGGTACTGGACCCCATATTTGAGTTTTAACTAAGTGTTTAATCTTGAATTGAATGCTACCCTTGCATGGATTCCCAGTGTGAATATATTAAATAGGAAGAATATGGAGAACACATGCAAATATTGCCAAGATAAGTGAGTAGACTCTTCTTCCTTGTTTATGATCTCTGTGTGGTTAATGGAGTTAGGAAGATTAGTATGACAAGTAGAATGGTAGGAGTCTGTGTGCACTTAATTTGACACAACCTGTTCTTTGCATGTTGTTTGTAATACGTCTTTGTCTAATAGTTAAAATGCTACTTCCACAGTAAACATTTAACTTCCCATAGATTTTTTGTTGTTGTTTTTGTATTTTCTCCTTTTGCTGTGAGTTTTTTTCTGGATTTTTTTTTTTTTTAAGTAATAACCTGTTTCAGTCCTGTAGTCTGGATTCAGCTAGCAGCCTCCTTTGGAATTTATTATTTCGTTAGCACTTCATTTCCTGTATTATAATTTCTTCTAATTTTCTTTCATCGTTTTGTCAGCGGTGTCACCATATTTTTTTCTGTAGTTCATCTGTTCTTACCTTGAAATGTAACCTGCAAATCACTTGCTTTTTGTTTAAGTAAAAAAAGGTTTTCATAACTGTGTTTTTATCAGCTAAAGGCTGTCTGGTTACCATGAATTGTGTAGGGTATACTGTTTTCTTTGAACCTGGGAGCAAGGCTACGATGTTACACTGATTCAGGAGTTTTTGTAGGTACCAAAGAGCTAGTTTTGAAGAACTGATGTTTTTGTGGAATGAAGAATAAACAGTAAGCAAAAAACAAGCAAAACATTAGCCCTTCAGAATAATAGGAAGGTATAGAAGATTTATAGGAAATATACTTGCTAAAGGAATAGGCAGATCAAAATGGGATACCCTGTAATAAAATTCTGTTACTGCAATACTGTGAAGCTGTTTCTTTTTAATCTCTTTCACAGCAAATGGTAAATAAGAGTGTGCGGAAGTGTTCAGCAGCTGAGTTTGGGACTCAGCAACACAAAAGGGAAGGGAGAGAAATGAAAGGTCAACATCTTGGGGATTAAATTCTAAGACAGCTCTGCACCACTGTGTACACCGTAAAAAGGGTGTTCATTACATGTGGACTACTCCTGCAAGTCTGCAGACCAAATAAAGCATTACTGTCTCTAACACATGCCATTTAAGACTCTCATACTAATACATGTGGATGGATGCAGAAAGGGAATGGTGTAAGTTTTACCAAGAACAGTAACATTGAGTGACTGCAGCTGTTTTTCCTGCTCACATAATGAATGATGCTGCAGAAGTGGGGAGCACCCCAGTTTGCTGACTCAGCATTGTGGATGCCTTCTCTGTGGGCTTTCTGCTCTCTTCCAGCATATAATTTTTTGCTTACAATGAGATTAGTGTGGTTAATTGTATTCATTTGACACTGGAAACTCCGTCTCCAGGTTCAACAAGGCTAAATGTTAACCTAGTGCAGAAGCTTGAAAAATAGTTTCATATTAAAACTAATGCAGGTTGGAGTTGCATTAATCTCTAGCAATGATCGTATTTGCCAGCTGGGTGCCTGTTCCTGTTTGGCGTAAGAGCCTTCATACTCAGTATCTTCTTGTTACTTTTTTCTTGACAGTATCTTGACTTCTTTATGCTGGAGTTCTTCCCTGCAGAAAGGAGGCCAGCATTTAATCTCTAGAGTTTTATTTAAAAAATGTGTTATGTCTTTTAAGGCATGATGGGCTGCAGGCAGTGTTTAAACTGCCACTTGCCAAGTCATGTTTTGTTAATCATTTATACATTTAGGTCACATAATAAAATTGCTACTGGAAGTTCTTACAGCCAGCAAAGAAAATCAAATGCAATTATCTCAATGACACCAATAAATATGGGCTCCTTAACCTGAGCTTTTAAAGTATACCGGCTATAAGCCCATATTCATAGCAGTCTAAAAGATAATTGCATTTTGAATGTCAAATGTCTGGTTTATGTTTTACAAACTGTAGTAGTAAAGCTTTGTTTGATCTTCAGCCTGAAAAGTCCCCATCAGATCATCTTTAAGTCCACCAAGGTAGTGGAAAACTATAATTCAGAGATTAAATTACGAGGAATTAAAAGGAAAAGTAGGATTTGAAAGAATGAAACTTTAAACTTTTTTTATACTGTACAGTCTTCTTTCAAATTGACTCAACATGACCCGGCAATGTACGCTTGCAGCCTGGAAGGCCAACTGTATCCTGGGCTGCATCAAAAGAAGCGTGGCCAGCAGGTCGAGCAGATTCTGCCCCTCTACTCTGCTCTTGTGAGACCCCACCTGGAGTCCTGCGTCCAGCTCTGGGGCCCCCAACATAAGAAGGACATGGACCTGTTGGAGTGAGTCCAGAGGAGGGCCACAAAGATGATCAGGGGGGTGGAGCACCTCTCCTATGAAGACAGGCTGAGAGAGTTGGGGTTGTTCAGCCTGGAGAAGAGAAGGCTCTGGGGAGACCTTGCAGCAGCCTTCCAGTACCTGATGGGGGCCTACAAGAAAGCTGGAGAGGGACTTTGTACAAGGGCCTGTAGTGGTAGGACAAGGGGTAATGGCTTTAAACTGAAAGAGGGTAGATTTAGGTTAGATAAAAGGAAGAAATTCTTCACTATGAGGGTGGTGAGGCACTGGAACAGGTTGCCCAGAGAAGTGGTGGATGTTCCATCCCTGGAAGTGTTGAAGGCCAGGTTGGATGGGGCTTTGAGCAACCTGGTCTAGTGTAAAGGTGTCCCTGCCCATGGCAGGGGGGTTGGAACTAGATGATCTTTAAGGTCCCTTCCAATCCAAACCATTCTATGATTCTATGAAATTTGAGTATGGTACTAAAAGCTTGATAGGTGCCCAAAAGGTCTGGATATTTTCTGTGCATGCAATTTCAGTTTAAATCTGTGTATATTATTGACAGAACCTTTATTCAGGTAAAACAAAATTAATTCCTATCTCTTGTTATGCATTTTGTCTCATTTTTAGTGCATCGTTCTAAGTTCAGTTTTGTTAAACTGCTGCTTTGGTTTTACCAATTGAAAAAATTATCTGTACAAGTGCAATAGAAGGAACATACTTTGACAACATCTTCCCAGACAACCAATTGAAAGCATGACATATCATAACCCTTCTAGAATACTGGTGCAAGAGTATTTTATATTCAGTAGAAATGAACAATGTTCATCTTAAAAATACTTGGTTTAAAAAGATGAACAATTTCCAAAGGCCTTTAAAAATTTGAAACTGCTTGTTATAAAAGTAGACATGCCATGATTTGTAAAAAATTTGAGTTAGCAGTTATCAGTATCTTCCTAATGTTTACAAATACTTTGATCATTTCTACTGCTAATTTATTATTTTGTTTTAATTTGTTATTCTTTCCTTTTTTCCTTTTGAAGATTGGTAGTATTTTAGCTTTTTCAGTCTTTTGAAATCTCATCTTGAATTTTCAAAAATACTTGCTAGCAGCATTAGCATTATCTTAGCCAGTTTTCCAAGACCTTTACAGTGGTGTCTCCTAACCCTTTGACATGTGCTCCATGTCCCATTAGATGCAGTTCCTTTCCTCCTTTTTCCTCCCTAAAGACTTCTGCCACTGTCTCTTTGCCTCCCTCTTCTTGTCTTTCCTCTTTGTTACCAGCTGCCACAAAGCAGTTGCAATCTCTTTGGCCCCACTTGCAGAGGCCCTGCTGACAACTGAAGAAGCGATACAAAGATTCTCAACCTAACTAGAAAGACTTGATGTCACTGATAGGCATTTGCTGGACCATGGTGCAGAGAGAGAACTGCCTTAAGCGGAGCAAGTACAACTCTAGTTGGGATTGTTTGCTTGAGCTTTGTGCCATATCTTACCTATATGAGCTTAGTATAAATTCTGTGAGGTTCAACCAATCTGAAAACATCTGATTGATCTAAGTAGTCTTTAACCCCAAACTATTCCAAGATCTTTCACTTTTTAAGATAATCTTACTGTGTTAATCACCTAAATCAAAGCAACCTTTTTTTTTTAACAAAGGCTGAAATAAAAAAGGAACTCAATTAGCTCTGGGTGTCTTGATGTCATCAGTTATTAGCTTCAATGTCCCTTTTTGCTGGTCAGAAATGTGCTTAGTAGTGTTTCCTTAAATTTCAGCTTAATCTAAAAGCATGACTCGGTTTCTGGTGCCAAGAATTTTAAAACGAATAGCACCATTTCTAAAACACATTGCTAGTAAATCTAGATTTCTTCCGGAAGGACAAAAATATACCTATGAATTCTTGGGTTTTGATAATTGTATTCTTTTAAGGTATCATCTTTCATATATTTTAAAACACCAAATTACAGTATAAAATAGATGAATACGAAAAATTTATAATATTGAATTAACATAGATGAAGCATTCATTTTAGATGATTTTTCTATGCAAATACAACTACTTTACACATTTTTTTTAAATGTTGAGAATTAAATTCACAATGGTGTTTTATGTTCTGAATTAAAGTGGAAACAAATTTGATGTTCTGCACATGCTGTTAGCCCCCTGCGCCCTCTCAACTTCTTTCTCCAGTGTTGGCCCTGCACATGTTTACATTCATTTACAATTATCAGTGATTGAGAAACTGAGTCACATGTCTGCTTGAGATATATTTGTCTTGTACTTATCTTCAAGTCAGTAAGTGAGAATGCTTCACATTCACATTCACAGTCTTTGCAACTCCCCTGTCAAATCTGGATTCTCCATTGGCAATGTCAAGCAAAGACATACCAAGCAACTTGGAAGACCATCATCATTTAGAAGCAAGTGAATGTCAGTGTTGCTCAGAGACTAGAGTTTACATAGAAATAGGCTCATAGATAACTGCAAACAGTAATCGACTGTAGCTAGCAAGCTGTTTTCTTTGTTCCTCATCACAACCCACAAAAAAATTCATGGAATACTGAATGCAGTTAGCCACAGTAGTAGCGATGAGCCATAAAAAGTAATATAATAAAAACAACCCAGTTAGATAAAACAGGTATTTCCATCTTGTCTGCCTGCTCCCCACCACCAAGTTTCCCTTCCTATTTCTGTTACTAAAGCTTTACTAACTTATGAAGGCATTCAGTTTTACACTGCTTTGAACACAGGAGGGGCTGTCAGTGTGTGGTCTCCACATGGTCAACTATTGCTGGTTTTCCTATGCTTAATGTTTTTTTCTAAAGCAAGCCAATTATTTTCTTTTTCATGTTAATTTTCCCCCATTTGTTCTGGAAATAGTGTGTGAATACTGAAGTCTGTATACACACATCCATGTATTTTTATGTATGTATATATGGAAAAAACAATTGAGAAATAGTAGTTAGCCAAACTCCTCCTAAAAAGCCCTCAGCAAATCAGTTCTGTATAAAGATAGCATAGCAGGTGGTATAAGCTGGGGTAGTATAGTTCAACCAGCAAAAAATGTAGAATCCACTTCCAATGAGCAGTAACATCTTGAGATAACTATGCAGATGTTGTAGCTTTTTGCTCCTAAACAATTTCTCTCCAGTCGTCACATATATATTAGTTCACATGGAGGTAAAACTGCCAACTTACTTCTCATCTGTGCTGCTTCAGCTCCTTTTCCGCCAGCTAGCATTTTCAAGAATGACTGCCAGAGGCGGCCACTATTCCCTAATCTACTAGGGTCTTCAGAGGCATTTTGCATCTGCTCCAAGCCATTTTCTCTTAGTCAATAGGCCAGAAAGAGGCCAGTAAGAAAAAAGAAAACAAACAAACAAAGAAAAAAAACTGGAGTGCTACCTCTAAGTATAATGTGTACCTCAGCCCATCAAGTATGTAGAGAAAATAAGGTCTGAGCGTTTATGTTTTCTAACAAGGAATCAATCCCAGTTTTAAGCCTGATATTTGAATTACACCCTTGAAAACTACCATGACATTGTACTGAACAAACAGTTTTGAGAGTATATTTTGACACGGATGGTCTCATTTGCAACACAATAGTTTAAGATCAGCTATTGGTATATACGCGTTCCCTTTTGTTTTAAATATTTCCCTAATTTTTTAGAAAGTAATGATCAGTCTTTCATGTTACAGGAGATTGTATTGGTGATGTAACTCTCTCTCTGTACACATGCACATATAATACAGCTTTCTAGTTGTATACTTCGATTGTTTCACTTCTACTTTCTGTGATTCCCTAAAGTGAGAACCAAAATTATTACTTCATAAAACATCTGATTGAATAATATATTATGTCTCTCCATAGAAATACCCATATGAAATAAAGCAGAAGTGAATCAGATCTGGATAATGTTCCTCTAAATAGCTTTACGAACTAGGTTATAAATTTCACAGGACAGAGACTTGGCCTGTTGTTATGTATCTATGAAGTGTCATATATACTTTAGACCATTATGCAGATTTTCAATACTTTGAACAAAACCATTTATGAAAATGGAGAACTGGTAGAGCACGCTGTATTTTTTAAACAGTAATTGTTGCAGAAGACTGCAATGTCAGTACTGTGATAGTGTCCTTAGGAGAGCAGGCTGGAGATTGTCAGTTACAGTCCAGGAGGTTTCTTGAGAATTTCAGGTAAACTGAAGATGATAATTAAGGACAGAATAATACATTTGTGTAGTATGATGGGGTGAAAGTGTCACAGTTCCTCTAAGGAAGATTGTGTTTTTCCAGCCTGCCAGAGTTCTCTGAAAAAAAGTTAGTAAAGTACATAAAGGTTACCTGTCAGACATAATGTTCTAGGATTTTCACAAAGCCTTTGATAAGATTCTTCATAGGAGGCTGCAAAGAAAATGAATAGCGACAGAGGAAGGAACATAACTTGGGTATGGTTTAAAAACTGATTATGCTGAAAACAGTTGTAGAAGTAGTCTGCTTCTGAAACAGCAGTAGGACCAGAGTTAATGAGCACTACTGATTCTGATGAAGAAGGGGGGCTGCACAAAGGCAAAATTTCCTTCTATGTGTAACTTCTGATTAGGAACAGCTGTTCAGAACTGTATGGAACTGTGTTGCATTTATAATCTGCAGGCAGATGCACCTACATTTGGGTAACTAGCTTAATGCGAAAGGCTTTGAGGACAGGAGGCTATCATTTGCTGTGGATATTTAGTGCAAGATGAGGTATTAAGGGACTAATTGTGTTTATGCGACTAAGTGCTAACAGAAAATAATTATAACATATTGTCAGAATATTTTACTTGGTAAGGATGAGATAGGAAAATATATTAGTTCTACCAGAAGCAACTGGTGCGTTTAGTCATTTTATTTTAAAGAACCAGTGAAGTACAAAATGCAGTTAACCTTGTCATGACTGACTTGCAATGAATTATGAAAAAACAACTATATTTTACAGGAAGGTTAGAGAATCATAAAACAGCCCAGGTTGGAAGGGACCTCGAAAGATTATCTGGTCTAACCTTTCTTGGGAAAGGGAGTTTATACGAGATTGTCTAGCACCCTGTTCAAGCACATCTTGAAAACTTCCAGTGATGGGGACTCTATGTCGTGGTTTAACCTGGCAGGCAGCCAAATACCACGCAGCTGCTCACTCACTCCCCCCCACCCCACAGTGGGACGGGGAGAGAATCGGAAGGGTAAGAGTGAGAAAAACTCGTGAGTTGAGATAAAGACAGTTTAATAGAACAGAAAAGGGAAAATAATAATGATAATGATAGAATATACAAAATGAGTGATGCACAATGCAATTGCTCACCACTCGCGCTGACCGATAACCAAGTAGCGATCGGTACTTCCTGGATCACGCCTACCATTCATATACTGAGCATGACGTCACATGGTATGGAATACTCCATTGGCCAGCCGGGCTGGCTGTCCTGATTCTGTTCCCTCCCATCTTGTGTACCTAGCTCAGTCAGTAGGCATGGGAGCTGTCCTTGGACTAGGAGGCTACTTAGCAACAACTGAAAACATCAGTGTGTTATCAACATTCTCCTCATACTACATCCAAAATACAGCACTAGGAAGAAATTTAACCCTATCCCAGCCGAAACCAGCACACTCTACCACGTCCCTGGCAGGTTGTTCCAGTTGAATACATGCTTTAGTGAAGTATTCAAGAAAATTAATTGATTGTATCTTTTTACCCTTTCCAAAAAATAATAAAACAAGAAGACAGTTGTAAAATTAAGGGGTGCATTAAAAACCTATAAAATGAAATAATTATGCACTATAGTCATCCCGTGAAACTAATTAACTCTACAGGGCATTTAATCAAAAACTGAGGCTTGACTTTCATTTTCTGTAAGTACTGCATATCTAGCAAAAAATAAATCAAAATGACTTGCTATTGCAGAGTGCTTTATATATTCTTTATATAAATCTGTATAAGGTTGGTGGAAAAAATGCTATCAGATCAGGAAAACAGTATTTTACTGTTCCTTTTCTCAGGTAGAAATGACTAAGCAAGTTCATGATCAATGGTAGTTCAGACTGCATCTGTTTACAAGTTTGAGTAGGGACTTCTAAAGTGCCAGTCTTTCAGTGTATTGTAACTTCTGAGAAGCATTGGGCTCAGTTGGTCATTTCACTGGGAAGAATTGGATGCTGGAACGCTCCTAAGAGTTGACTTTGTATGTCCACGTTTACCTTGTCTTTGTAGGTCATGAAATGATCCTGGTCATTTCGTAATCCAGAAGTCCCACATTGTTATTGCAAAGGAACATACAGAGATGGTTATTTCCCTGTACCTGTACATAAATATAAATATTAACATAAGGTTTAATGCCTAACTGAATTCACATAGTTTGAGTGCACTTTCATGGATTTTGTGGAACAGACTGATGACGTAACACTTAATGACCACCGCCCTGCACTGGATCATGTTTTCCTAATGTACTGACAGACGCATGAGTCTTGGATGGAAGGGTCTGAAATCTCCTCACTTTAAAATGAACTGGAATGCAGCTCTGCTAGGGAGCCTGCGTAGGATGTGGAAAAGTAGTGAGGGAATTGAAGAATGCACACTCTTCTGTAATCCGCTGCCTGTTATTCCTGCCATACACAAAGGCTATATCTATAGTAGTAAATGAAACAGGATCATGACTCGGGCACAAGGACTGGCACTTTTGCCCATTCTGTTAAATTTGTGGGATATTTCCTGACATGGTTTTGGGGCAGTCCAACTGGAATTCTCCCAGACAAGGTCTGGGCATGGTTCAGAGTTTAGCACAAGCTGGGCACTATTCAGGATAGGCATTTACCTTGGTTAGAAGAGTTTAGGTGAACAGATGTGAGTTGTGTGTGACAGCTGGTCTCAGGACCAAAGAAAGGTTGTTGGCCCTATTGTATTTAGTTGGTAGGTGTGAATTGAGGTGTTGATAATGTGAAATCCCTTTCATTTGTCCCTTCTCCTGCTGTTAGGTTTGAACAGCTCCACATCATGAGGCTATATCCCTCATCGTACGCTTTCCTTCTCCATTCTCCACAAAACACCTTTCATACTACAGTCATGACTTTTTTCTGCTTTTGTTTTTGCATGTATTTTAGGTGATTCTTTCCACCCTATTTCCCTAAGCTGCCACGTTTGCTGCTCCCTCCTTAAAACCTCAGTTATTCTGTGTTATTTAATAAATGATTCAGAACTGCTCCAATTTGAAAGAACAATTTAAAAAGCAAAGCACATACAATCTCTCTTCTAGTTTCCTTATTTTCTCCCCTCTTCCCTTATATGCACACACTCCAACATGGTTTTACTTTTGCTATATTTTAGGTTCTAAATTCCTTAGGCAGGAAGCATCTGTGCCTTGTTCTGGACTTTTTTCATGGGTAATGGCAAATGGTGAAAGGAACATCTTGCTTTTCAGAAGCTTCTGCTAATCTTTCTGAAGATGCTACTGATGGCCGCAGAGTTGTCCATACATATTATTTATAACTACGATGAGCTAAGGTCAGTTTTGTGTTGGAAGTAGATAACAGAGAAATGAGATGTTAGAGAAGAACTTGAAATGCTAGAATAGAACAGAATAGAATAGACTATTTCAGTTGGAAGGGACCTACAACGATCATCTAGTCCAACTGCCTGCCAGGAACTACCTGCAAAAAAGAGTCTTGCTGCTTCCAAATTGCTCTTCCTTCAAAAATATCAAGGTTCTATTCTTTATTGCAGAAAATAAAAATAAAGGTTGAAAATATTGGAAAAGAAAATAAATTAAAGGTAATTCTTATTTGAATTACATCTTCAGAATCAGTAAGCCATAGAGTAGGATGCTTGCAACAGTATGCTTATTTCCATTGAGTGCCTGCAAACTATTAACACAAGTTAAAAACTACTCTCAAACTTCCTTGCAGATAGTGGCTGAAGAGAAAGCCTGTTTTGTTAGGTGTTATCACAGTAGCTGTAGAATACATAACACAAAAGGAAAGTGAAGGAACCTCGCCCTTTTACATTGTTTGGGTTTCCTGGATTGTGAACACAGGGTTAATCTCAGTGTTTGCACATCAAAGGAATGGTCCAGAAGCTGTGGAGTTTATGCTTGCTTAAAGCTGCTGATGTTGAATTGGAGATTTGAAATTTCAAACTGTTCAATTTGACGATGGGCAATATGTACAAGATATAATGCTGTCCACACATATTTTTTTAGCAGTGCTTGTCCATGTGCCAGAAAGGCTGGGATGACAGGATTTAAAGGAGCTAAGGACCTCTGAAATATAAACAAACCAAGAGAATACACATGGCACCACAAGCGCACAGAAATCCACTAAACTTAGCTATTGAAATACATGTTTTTTCTTAATCTTTTTCAGTTTGTTGAAATGTACACACATAACATATATATTTATATAAGTAGTTTTCAACATTGCATCGCCCATGTTAACAGATTCTTAAAAATTATTCCTTGTGAGGTCAGTTCAGGGCTCTAGCAACTGTTCAGTTCTGAACCTAATTTCTTTCAGGTTTTGGTTTGGTCAGGTTATTCATGTGGAGTCGAAGTGGAATGCCCAACGTTAGGTATCTTGTACCACTTTAAAAAGTCATCCCAAAAGCATAGATTTCTGAAAATATTGTTAACCATTTTTTATTTACACGATAAAGTTTATTAAATATGGTTTAAAAATAGTGTTAAACATTAAAAATTGGAAAAATATAGCCTAACTTTCTGTGGTTATGTTTCTACAGATGTAATTGTATTATGCTGTATACTGTCTGCTGCCTGGTAATATCATTTTTGCCAAGATTTGTATAGCATCTGGAAGACTAAGCATGGCATGAGTACTTAATTTATATCTGTCTGAACTGACTGGAATAGTAACAACTCTGTATCCAAACCACTCCCAGGATGTTTAGGGAGAGAGATGCACTTTTCAGATGTCTGTGCTGCATGTGGTAATGGATCCAGAAAAGTGCTGTGAGAGCTGAACAGCTGCTCTGGTGGTTTTCTCCTGGCAACAAATGGATGTGGTGTCCATACACCCTTCTCTGCGTAGTTATCAGTTCCTGCGTTCACTTTGGAGCTGAAGTCATGCTCCAAGGAGATTTTTGGTTTGAAATTAATTGCTAGGACACCCTGAGTAGACTGAGAACTGAAGCTTTGAATAAAATCTTCTTTATGACAGTACCTGAAAGATAGAACAGGAAGTCCTAAAAATTGTCAAATAATTTGAACAGGCTGCTGTAAAAGCTCTCAATAATCTATATTGCTCTGAGAAGACAAAGAGGAGTTAAATGGCAATAGGACTGTTAATTCTTTAGTTAACAAATGTCTTTTCTTTTTGTTTAAGATGAGAAAATAGATTTTTAAAAAGTTTTATTTTGAACTGTAAATATTTGGTTTTGTTTTCTGTAATCACTGTGAGCTTGCCAGTTTCTTGTGGTAGGGATGGGAAGAAAATTATATTTCACTTGCAGTGTGTTGCTAAAATTAATAACAAGCATTGGTAAAATTAAGAACAAGCATAATGCTAAGTCTTGCATAGATTGGCCAATCTGTCTTTTAGTATATTAAAACAGATTGGTGCTGATAATTTTTGTTCAAGTCAAGGTAATGGACTAGAAAAAATTACAGTACATTGCATTATGATTGATGATTGAAAAATACATGAAGAGGTATTTCGGCTGGCTTGGATGTTTCGCAACCCACTTGAAGTCACTGTGCCTTTTATCTGTTGCTTGTGTCTGGGGTGGTTGGCTTCTGTCTTTCAAGAAAAGTAAAAGTGGCGCAGATAGATAACTCAAGTTCTGTGCTACCACAGTCCTATTAAAATTTCATTAATTTTGAATATCTAGGAGACCAAGGAATGGCAACGCAGGTATTCTGAGGCATTAAGTTAGCCTGGAGAACACCCTGCTGCTAGAAACACATTCTTCCTTAGAAGAAAATGGTGTGGTGTTTCTCTGAAGTGCAAAGGAAAAGTAAGATTCTTTTCTCTGTAAGTTGAACAGGGAAGTGTACGGTTTTGCCTCTTCTATTACAAAGACTATGAAGACTGTATTAAAACTGCTTTCTCTTGGCATATGAAACATAATTCAGAGCACTGGAGGAAACAGACTTAACTGGGAAGAGTTCATCTTATACTCAATATAGCTTGAGTCTCTAGCTCCAGAAACACAGATAAGAAATTTCTGAATCTAGTGGTTCCTATGTAAGGCTTGGAGCTGAGGTGCTGTCCAAAGTTATCATCTTGTATACAAAGAGGTTGTAGTTCTCTAATGTAATTTGAGAATGAAAAATGAACTGAAATCATCATGCTCTCAGGGACATACTGTTGCTTTACAGAATAGTGCTTAGAAGGACTGCCCTGCAATATATCTTAAGATTAATTCAAATATTAGGAAACTGAGTGGGAATTTGTCTATGGGTATTAATATCCCAAAGTAAATGTTGCTAATTAAAAGCTTCAACTTGATTATGAGGACTTTATAAATGAGATAATTTTGAAACCCTGAGCAGAAATCAGGCTGAAAATAGTAACGTTGGAAAGACATCTTCCTTCTAAAAATAAATCATAGAATCACAGAATCATTAAGGTTGGAAAAGACCTCTAAGATCATTGAGTCCAACCATCAACCCAACACCACCATGCCCACTAAACCATGTCCCTAAGCGCCTCATCTACACGTCTTTTAAATACTTCCAGGGATCGTGCCTCTACCCCTCCCCTGGGCAGCCTGTTCCAAGGCTTGACCACTCTTTCAGTAAAGACATTTTTCCTAATGTCCAGTCTAAACCTCCCTTGGTGCAACTTGAGGCCATTTCCTCTCGTCCTATCGCCAGTTACTTGGGAAAAGAGACCAACACCCACCTCGCTACAACCTCCTTTCACATAGACGTAGAGCGCAATGAAGTCTCCCCTCAGCC